>NC_052311.1:55364432-55574432 GCF_016432855.1 Salvelinus namaycush
TCACTGTCACTGTACCGTTAATATCACTGTCACTGTACTGTACCGTTAATATCACTGTCACTGTTAATATCACTGTCACTGTACTGTTAATATCACTGTCCCGTTAATATCACTGTCCCGTTAATATCACTGTCACTGTACTGTTAATATCACTGTCCCGTTAATATCACTGTCCCGTTAATATCACTGTCACTGTACTGTTAATATCACTGTACCGTTAATATCACTGTCACTGTTAATATCACTGTCACTGTACTGTTAATATCACTGTATTGTTAATATCACTGTCACTGTACCGTTAATATCACTGTCACTGTACCGTTAATATCACTGTCACTGTACCGTTAAGATCACTGTCACTGTACCGTTCATATCACTGTCACTGTACCGTTCATATCACTGTCACTGTACCGTTCATATCACTGTCACTGTACCGTTAATATCACTGTACCGTTAATATCACTGTCACTGTACCGGTCATATCACTGTACCGTTAATATCACTGTCACTTTGTAACAATAACTCTTGACTGTCAGTACTGCTTCTCTCATTACCGAGGCAGGCACTTCAGTGAGGCTGGGGCAGTGAGGCTGGGGCAGAGAGGCTGGGGCAGTGAGGCTGGGGCAGAGAGGCTGGGGCAGTGAGGCTGGGGCAGTGAGGCTGGGGCAGTGAGCATTGATGTACAGCTCCAGTAGATGATCTGATTATCTATCAATCACCCCTCATTCCAATCAGAATAATCATATCCCAGAACCCCAAATCCTGAACTACCTGTATTTTTGGGTGAATATAAAAAAACTCTTTCTTTGACTAAAGATGGGTTCAGTGGCTTGTGGTTGAAATGGAAAGGGGACACCCCTAGCACCAATTCCCAGGCTTCCTCACGTTCCAGTGATGAACGAGACTTGGAAGGATGGCATGGCAAGACTAGAAGACACCAGAATGAGAGGAAAGTAGGACAGGTACCATAGAATGTACTATCGTATAGTATATAGTACATGTATTATACAGTACTGTACACTAACAGGATTAGAAGGAGAGAAAATGCCCCATGTTCTCCTCTCTAAACCCTATGACTGTACAGCCCATATAGATAAGAGATATACTTTACATACATAGCTAATAGTTGTATTCTTATTTCATTCTATGGTACTCTGTTCAGCCCAAAGAGACAGAACAGAGTTGTATCTCTATGGTTCACCCGCCACCATGCCAACACCAAAGAGGTTGCTAGTCGATGTAAAGTATATCTGTTGTTTCTATAGGCTGTGCACTCACAGGGTTGAGAGGAGGTCTGGACCGGATGAAGTCTAGGATGACCTCATGGGCGCTCTTCTTCAACCTTGGTGGGATGTCGTTGTTTACCTGGAGGTGCAAGGGGACACACCACACACACACACACACACACACACACACACACACACACACACACACACACACACACACACACACACACACACACACACACACACACACACACACACACACACACACACACACACACACACACACACACACACAGAGAGAGATTAGAGAGAGCATAACTACATATAAGCAACAAACTATGCTTTTAAGACACCTGACAGTCTTACCATGACCTTGCGTAGTTTGTAGCGTTTTGAGCGGATGTCATCCATGAGCATCTCGTACGGCGTGAGCTGGAACTCGATGGCCAGAGGGTTGTACTGGCGCTCCTGGACCTTCTTCAGCTTCACCCCGTTCCGCAGGTCTCCCATCACCTGCATCCAGAACTTAGCCTGGGGGATGCAGGGGGACAGAAATCATATAGCAACACAGTACCAATCCAATGATTTAACACTTATAGGGCCAATTTCCAGACCCAGATGAAGCCTAGATACTCCTGTGTTACGTTCCCTAGTTTCTGTGTTGTGGTTTTGTTTGTATGTGTGTTTCAGGATGGCTTCCTGAAATTCCCTCAAGCAGCTGATTGGTCGGCCCCATTGCTAATTGGAGCTGACCCCGCCCCCTCGTCAGGATACAGCTGTATCTCATTACAGTCTCCTTCTCCAGCTATATAAGCCAGTGTTCTGTTGCTCAGAAAATAGATTATTAGTGTGTCTTGTGTTGGTTGTTGCTGATTAGTATGTCCTGTGTTGGTTGTTGCTGAGAGCTGATTAGTATGTCCTGTGTTGGTTGTTGCTGAGAGCTGACTAGTATGTCCTGTGTTGGTTGTTGCTGAGAGCTGACTAGTATGTCCTGTGTTGGTTGTTGCTGAGAGCTGACTAGTATGTCCTGTGTTGGTTGTTGCTGAGAGCTGACTAGTATGTCCTGTGTTGGTTGTTGCTGAGAGCTGACTAGTATGTCCTGTGTTGGTTGTTGCTGAGAGCTGACTAGTATGTCCTGTGTTGGTTGTTGCTGAGAGCTGACTAGTATGTCCTGTGTTGGTTGTTGCTGAGAGCTGACTAGTATGTCCTGTGTTGGTTGTTGCTGAGAGCTGACTAGTATGTCCTGTGTTGGTTGTTGCTGAGAGCTGACTAGTATGTCCTGTGTTGGTTGTTGCTGAGAGCTGACTAGTATGTCCTGTGTTGGTTGTTGCTGAGAGCTGACTAGTATGTCCTGTGTTGGTTGTTGCTGAGAGCTGACTAGTATGTCCTGTGTTGGTTGTTGCTGAGAGCTGACTAGTATGTCCTGTGTTGGTTGTTGCTGAGAGCTGACTAGTATGTCCTGTGTTGGTGGTTGCTGATTAGGATGTGTTGGTGGTTGCTGAGAGCTGACTAGTATGTCCTGTGTTGGTGGTTGCTGATTAGGATGTGTGGGTGGTTGCTGATTAGGATGTGTGGGTGGTTGCTGATTAGGATGTGTGGGTGGTTGCTGATTAGGATGTGTGGGTGGTTGCTGATTAGGATGTGTGGGTGGTTGCTGATTAGGATGTGTGGGTGGTTGCTGATTAGGATGTGTGGGTGGTTGCTGATTAGGATGTGTGGGTGGTTGCTGATTAGGATGTGTGGGTGGTTGCTGATTAGGATGTGTGGGTGGTTGCTGATTAGGATGTGTGGGTGGTTGCTGATTAGGATGTGTGGGTGGTTGCTGATTAGGATGTGTGGGTGGTTGCTGATTAGGATGTGTGGGTGGTTGCTGATTAGGATGTGTGGGTGGTTGCTGATTAGGATGTGTGGGTGGTTGCTGAGAAGGATGTGTTGGTGGTTGCTGAGAAGGATGTCTTGTGTTGGTGGTTGCTGAGAAGGATGTCTTGTGTTGGTGGTTGCTGATTAGGATGTGTTGGTTGTTGCTGAGAGCGGATTAGGATGTCTTGTGTTGGTTGTTGCTGAGAGCGGATTAGGATGTCTTGTGTTGGTTGTTGCTGATTAGGATGTCTTGTGTTGGTGGTTGCTGAGAGCTGATTAGGATGTCTTGTGTTGGTTGTTGCTGAGAGCGGATTAGTATGTCCTGTGTTGGTTGTTGCTGAGAGCGGATTAGGATGTCTTGTGTTGGTTGTTGCTGATTAGGATGTCTTGTGTTGGTTGTTGCTGAGAGCGGATTAGTATGTCTTGTGTTGGTTGTTGCTGAGAGCTGATTAGGATGTGTTGGTTGGTGCTGATTAGTATGTCTTGTGTTGGTTGTTGCTGATTAGGATGTCTTGTGTTGGTTGTTGCTGACAGCTGATTAGGATGTGTTGGTTGTTGCTGAGAGCTGATTAGTATGTCTTGTGTTGGTTGTTGCTGAGAGCTGATTAGGATGTGTTGGTTGTTGCTGATTAGTATGTCTTGTGTTGGTTGTTGCTGAGAGCTGATTAGGATGTCTTGTGTTGGTTGTTGCTGATTAGGATGTCTTGTGTTGGTTGTTGCTGATTAGGATGTCTTGTGTTGGTTGTTGCTGATTAGGATGTCTTGTGTTGGTTGTTGCTGATTAGGATGTCTTGTGTTGGTGGTTGCTGATTAGGATGTCTTGTGTTGGTTGTTGCTGATTAGGATGTCTTGTGTTGGTTGTTGCTGATTAGGATGTCTTGTGTTGGTTGTTGCTGAGAGCTGATTAGGATGTCTTGTGTTGGTTGTTGCTGATTAGGATGTCTTGTGTTGGTTGTTGCTGATTAGGATGTCTTGTGTTGGTTGTTGCTGATTAGGATGTCTTGTGTTGGTTGTTGCTGATTAGTATGTGTTGGTTGGTGCTGATTAGTATGTCCTGTGTTGGTGGTTGCTGAGAGCTGATTAGTATGTCCTGTGTCAATGGGACGCAGTGTTTTGATTATTGATATTGTTTTTATTATTCTGTTTTTGTTCCCAGGGGGGAAGGTGAAGGCACCTAGGAGTGCTTAGGCAAGAGGCCTGCGGGCATACATAACCCGTAATATTTACTGTCTATACACACTAGGTAAGACCTGGGCTGACCACCCCCTGTATTTTGGTTAGTGCGCCAGGTGGTAAGTTAGGTAAGCAGTGGGAAGGTAGGAGCGGGGGCTTCGACATTTACTTTCTTTGCTTTGGTTCCTTTCAGCCCCTTTTCCCCAAATTTACCGTGTGAAGGAAGCAATAAATTCCCAGTAAATTGTAAATTCTCTGCCTTTGTCATCCTTACTCGCACCTACAATCCATACCTCTTTTACTCCACAGGGAGTTGAGTTCCCTCTCTAGGAGGTGTAACACCTGGGCTACAAACATGCATGTCCAAGAGTAGGAGTCTGGGAAACCTTTCCTAAGAGTGTTGCCAGGTAAAAGGGGCTGTGAGGCTTGTGATAAGGAGCTGGTCACCTACCCAGTCTGCATTCTGGAGCTCATTTAGGTCTCTGCTGGGATCCTCAGACGGCTCGCCACCCATCTTCCGAAGATTCTATGAGAGAGGTGGGGGCGATCAGTGAGAGAGATGAGCGCTTAAAGGCCCAGTGCCGTCAAACATCGTGTATTTCCACACTGAGGTTGGAATAATACTGTGTGAAAACGATCATGCCCTTTTAGTGTTTGAAATATCAGTGTTTTTGTGTGATTGAGTTGTGGCCTGCTTGGTGACATCAAAAGATAGTTAAGTTTTCCCCTCCCCACTCAAACCACTCCCAGACAGTCCTAGCAAAATTCATGCTTGAGAAATTGCTCTTTGCTAAGAAACTATTTTTGTTTTTGACCATTTTAATTAAACAGTCAATTACTTGTTACCCAGAAATTATTTGATATTGAGAGAAATTGCATTGAACCTTTAAGTAACTGACCTCAAAGCCACAGGTTTCATCCTTTCATGTTGAAATGAGATGTTAATCAAGTTCATTGACTACCACAGAAATAGGACAGGCAGCTAGCCCTGCTATCAGTCACACCCACAAATCAATACCTTTTCGATTATCAATGACAGTTAACGAGAGCCTTCGCAGCCTGACAACCTGCCAAGTCCCTATCAACTAGCATCATGATGGTACACTCACACATGCCCAGTCAGTTTTCATCAGTGACTGAAAATCATCATTGCAGCCATAGGTAACAAAGCATGGTCCTGCCAGTGTATGCATAGCAGAGATTATAGCTTTTAGCCATGGTCAAGATGACTGTGTGGGAACTCCCTTAGCTAGCCCATGCTAACACCAATCCACTGCTTTTAAATGTGTGGGAAGGAGTGCGCAAGTGCACTTTGAGAGAATTGGGATGCAACCAATGAAGCAGTGAGCAACCTGCATCCCTTCTCTTCCTGATTCAGGAGTATATTAGAGTACAGGACACTGAGGGATCTGTTCTGCAGCAGACTGGAAAGCCTCTCTCTCCCTGTTATTTGTGGTGAGAGAGGGGGCGTCACCCTGCATCCCACCGGTGTTTGATAGAGCAATCACAGGAGATTTACTATAGGGCCTCTCCTCTCACTGGATATACAGAGCCATAACTCACACTACACTGGAAGGGCATTCACTAAGGTGTCTGCCTTCTCTACCATTAACAGTTTGGTACATATTCCCTTTTCATGACATAAAACAGAAAGCTTATCATGGTCAGTGAATAACATGATTGTTGACAAACAATTTTAAAAAGGACATTTCTGAGCAGAGGAGCCCAGGGTGAGATGTTGGATTTAACACCCGGTGCTCATTTGTACGACCAACACAATACCATCCCTTTCCTAACTTATAGTATTTAACCCTGAGCAAATAGGAACAGCAGTGGCTTTGGTGATTCAGCTACAACTATGCTTTTAAGTGTCCTTCTGTCCTGTTACAGAGCTCTTTTATGAAAGAAAGGGTTTCTCTCTCTGCCTGCTGTCCTGTAGCTAGCTAGCTAAATCCCCTGTGGGACAACACATCTCTGCCTGCTGTCCTGTAGCTAGCTAGTTAAATACCCTGTGGGACAACATGTCTCTGCCTGCTGTCCTGTAGCTAGCTAGTTAAATCCCCTGTGGGACAACATGTCTCTGCCTGCTGTCCTGTAGCTAGCTAGTTAAATACCCTGTGGGACAACATGTCTCTGCCTGCTGTCCTGTAGCTAGCTAGCTAAATCCCCTGTGGGACAACATGTCTCTGCCTGCTGTCCTGTAGCTAGCTAGCTAAATCCCCTGTGGGACAACGTCTCTGCCTGCTGTCCTGTAGCTAGCTAGCTAAATCCCCTGTGGGACAACGTCTCTGCCTGCTGTCCTGTAGCTAGCTAGCTAAATCCCCTGTGGGACAACGTCTCTGCCTGCTGTCCTGTAGCTAGCTAGCTAAATCCCCTGTGGGACAACGTGTCTCTGCCTGCTGTCCTCTAGCTAGCTAGCTAAATCCCCTGTGGGACAACGTGTCTCTGCCTGCTGTCCTCTAGCTAGCTAGTTAAATCCCCTGTGGGACAACGTGTCTCTGCCTGCTGTCCTGTAGCTAGCTAGCTAAATCGCCTGTGGGACAACATCTCTGCCTGCTGTCCTCTAGCTAGCTAGCTAAATCCCCTGTGGGACAACATCTCTGCCTGCTGTCCTGTAGCTAGCTAGCTAAATCGCCTGTGGGACAACACGTCTCTGCCTCGCTGCCAGACAGAGGACAAGTGGGGGAGGGGAATGATGAAGGGCGGAAAGCTCATCTTACTTCTCCTGGTATCACACACACACACACACACACACAGATGTACACACACACACACACATGTACACGCACGCACAGACAGAGAAACACACATAAACGTAACATTGTCCCACATTGAACAGCCAACCATCTTGACCAGAGATTGCACTGTCCAGCAGATCCTTAGTCCCGTCCCTACTGCTATAGTCCTAGGTGTCTCTGCCTCCACATACAGTAGACTAGACTACACCCTGGCCTATTCACATCTGGTTGCACACACCAGATAGGTTAACTAAACTGGAGGCACTGTCTGTAGCGCCCTGAACCACAGAGCTTGACACTTGTCTCCCCTTCTTCATTGCTAAGCTTCTTATCCTCTCATAAGACTCTCCACTCTCTTTTGTAACAGTGAATTATATAACTGTCCAATTCCTTCGCTACTTTCAGACGTACTACTGTGGAGGGGAAGTGCTGCTTGGCTGGATGGGTCCCTGGGGAGTAGCATCCAGTATGTGGTTCATAGGGACAACTCCAAAAGCTGAGCACAGATTTTTCCTATTGCAAACCCTGCAGAAAAATGTATGACCTCAATGACTCACATTTTTGGGGTTCACAGGTTATTTAAAAAATATATATTTTATTTTACCTGTATTTAACTAGGCAAGTCAGTTAAGAACATATTCTTATCTTCAATGACAGCCTAGGAACAGTGGGTTAACTGCCTTGTTCAGGGGCAGAATGACAGATTTTTACCTTGTCAGCTCGGGGATTCGATCTTGCAACCTTTTGGTTACTAGTCGAACGCTCTGACCACTAGGCTACCTGTCGTTATATATGACAACTGAGACTGGGGGCGTTGGTGGGTCTATGTACATGTATTTTCTTCTGTGTCTGTGACTCTAAACCCACTGACTGTAATTCTCTATAGCGACTCAGTCATGTTGAGCAATAGGAAGAGCTATTGTCCAGTACATCAAGCTTCCTGCCATCCAGGTCCTAGGTGGTGTAAAAGACCCCAGTCACCCAAGTCATAGACTGTTCTCTCTGCTACCGCATGGCAAGCGGTACCGGACGCCAAGTCCAGGATCAAAAGGCTCCTTAACAGCTTCTACCCCCAAGCCATAATACTGCTGAACAATTAATCAAATAGCCACCCAGGGGTGCATTGACACCACCCCCCACCAATGTTTTACACTGCTGCTACTCGCTGTTTATTATCTATGCATAGTCACTTTACCCCTACCTACATGTATCAATTACCTTGACTAACCTGTACCCCAGCACATTGACTCGGTACCCCCTGTATAACCTCATTGTTTTTTTTAACTTGAGTTTATTTAGTAAATAATTTCTTATCTCTATTTTCTTAACTGCATTGTTGGTTAAGTAAGCTGTTTGTATTTGGCACATGTGACAAATAACATTTGATTTGTTTTTGATTTGAAATAGCACATGTGACCTTGTGGCAGACAGCAGTGCATTGTGGGACATTAAACTAAGCCTTTAGGTATGCAGACATGTTCATAACAGCATTAGGGATTTACCTATGTACAGATGTAGGACCTTAATTTGAGCAAGTTTGCTACAGCAGGAAAATAATCTTGCAGCAACAGGAAATTATTATGTGGATTATAATGAATTAAAATTTTTGTAGGGGTTGATAAACATTTTAAAAGTCTGAAATTTCAAAGTGGAAATTACAAACTTCAGAAGTTCTCCTGCAACAAGGTGATCAAATTAAGATCCTACATCTGTACCACCACAGAACTAAGCCCAATAATACTGTACTACAGAACTGTACAGACAGACGTGGACTCTACTCCCCAGCTAGGTGAAAGACTGAGCAGGATATTTGACAGCACAACCTACAGCTACTACAAGGCAGCTTCCCCTGAAGTAGACAGATCACTCCCATCAATGTTCCTTACTAGCCTACTTTAACATTTCATATGCTGGGATGGGATAGCATGTCTACATGCACCCGTACACACACAGCATGTACTGTTGTTCCTCTCTGTCAGTCCCAGGTCCACAACATTGTCTGTCCCTATTACATTCTAGCCCACAGTAAACATCACTGTGATGACCTGTGGCAGACATGGTTAGGGATGTCCTGAAATATGAGATGCTAAATATAATTCATGCTCGGTGCGAGGCACAGTGGCAGATAACAACACTGCTGCCTGAGTCTCATCCTGACTCCCTGCTGTGGGTATGTTTTACAAACAACAGCTGTGGCTGCAAACGTAACCTGAATTCCTTCTCTGTAACACACAGAGTAACCTGAATTCCTTCTCTGTAACATGGACGCATGCACACACAGTAACCTGCATTCCTTCTCCTCTGTAACACACACACACAGAGTAACCTGAATTCCTTCTCTGTAACACACACACACACACACCGAGTAACCTGCATTCCTTCTCTAACATGGACGCATGCACACACACAGTAACCTGCATTCCTTCTCCTCTGTAACACGCACACACACACAGACCCGACTCAAGGCTGATATACAGTGGTATCCATTACAGGACATGTACGTAATGTGCCATGTTGATCAGTTCTCTGAAGCATGTGAAACACCTTAATGTCATCCTGCTTAATCTCCTGAATGAATGTCTCTCCAGTCACATGACCTCTGAACAGAACAGAACAGAACTCCCGGGTCTCCATGTCTGTCTGATTTACAGTACAAGGTTGTCTAGTGGTGAATGCCAATGACCATTCAGATTCACCTTTTAGTGGTCCTATGTGCACTGAGCCTGAGAATGAGATGTCAATCAGGTCCCAGAAACAGACCGGAGCTGTTCCAATATCCACACTGGTTAGCATACCACATAGCATGTATTCCCAATATATTGCTTTATCCTATGTGGTATGCTAGTATAGACAATGGAACAGAACCACTATGTAAGCAAGCTGAGGGCCTATGCAGTCAGGTACTGTGTAGTGTGTTGTGAGCATTGGTAAATGGAGGTGGTTTGGTGAACCATCCTCACATGATGAGTAACCTTTCCTAAGCCCTGACGACTTTCTTTACCTGCCCAAGCTACTTCCTAGCCATTAGCTCAGTGGACTAACACAGTCTTGTTGGAGACAGGGGGTTTGAACCCAGTTGGTCACGCATTGATGTGTAGGTAGCCTCACCTCTTTGGCACTCTTGATCTTCTCCAGGAAGGAGCGTAGCTCCCTGGTCTCAGCGTAGAGAGCACGGCACACAGCCTGGTAGTGGCTGGGGGCGTCGCCAGGGCTGGGGAGGTGAGACACACACATCTACAGACAGACAGACAGTGAGAGAAAAGTAGTACCATAAGTAAAACATTGTAGATACTGTAAATATGGTAATTCAGCAGATGACAATGTATCCTTGTGACAGTAGATGACAAAATACTGTATGTCCTTGTTTCTCTGAGATGAACAGAAGGTGCTCTTGGCATGATCTTGGCACCAGTAGTCCACTGCATTTCCCATCCCATATAGCGCCTCAAATTCTAACAGAATGGTTGGCCGTCTCATCTGCAATCTTGCCCACCAAGTAAATTCCCTGAACTGACAATATTTACATTAGATAAATGGTGCTGCTGTGTAGAGGAAGCCTGGAGGAGAAATTGAGAATTAGGTATTAGGGAGTCTTTCCCCAGTAGCATCATAATCTCATTCATTTTTAATAGTCATGCTGATATAGGAGCAGATCCCTGATTGCAAATCACACAGGAACATCTGAAATGTTGTGAAACATCTAGAAGGCAGTTAGAGAGAGGCAGGTAGTTCCTTTAGGGCAAGGCTCTGTAGTTAACATCAGACAGAGAAAGATGAGGGTGGACTGGAGGATAGAGAGGATGACAGCTATTAGAGGAGACATCTAGCCATCGGGCAGTAGGGCTGGCAAGACAACAGCGACACTGTCACCCAGGCAGCTCAGATGTCCACAGCCTCAGATAACCTTGCTAGCAGTTGCTATGGAGACCTGGTTCCATCCCCTGGGCCCTGTCTCTAGAATCATTATTTCACCACTGTCATGTCTGTCCTCCTCGGGCCGGGTCGGATGGAAGGCTGAAGACTACAGTTCAGTTGAGGCTCCTCAGAGGAGGAAGGGGAGGACCATCCTCAGTGAATTTCAAAAACATATATTTTTTGCATTTAAAAAGTTATCCTTTTTAGATAAAACTATAGAAAATATATTCACATGTCACCAAATAATTTATTAAAACACACTATTTTGCAATGAAGGTCTATGGTAGCCTCAGCAGCACTCTGTAGGGTAGCACCATGTGTAGCCGGAGGACAGCTAGCTTCCGTCCTCCTCTGGGTACAGTGACTTCAATACAAAACCTAGGTGGCTCATGGTCCTCACCCCCATCCATAGACTTACACAGTAATTATGAAAACTTCCAAAGGACGTCCTTCAACCTATCAGAACTCTTGCAGCATGAACTGACATGTTATCCACACAATCAAAGGATCAGAAAATGAATCTAGTACCGCAAGCATACGCTAAAAATGAAGGAGAAACAAGAGTGATTTCTTCATTTTTTTTTCACTGTCAGTTTCACTTACACTTACTACAGTTTCACTGGAGCTAGACAATGCAGCTAGCTAGATTAGCCTACTCAAACACCCTGCTCAAACAGAGGGATCCTATGCTAGCTAGCTGGCTTTGACTATCCAACACTGGAACTCTTCCAAGTCAAGGTAAGCTTTTGGTTTTACTGATTTATTGTCACCGGGGCCCACCGGTGTAACTGCTTACTGACTGTACACTAACATTACTGCATGACTGTAGCGGGTTAACTAATGCGTTAGTTCTATTAG
Source organism: Salvelinus namaycush (assembly GCF_016432855.1). Classification (NCBI taxonomy): domain Eukaryota; kingdom Metazoa; phylum Chordata; class Actinopteri; order Salmoniformes; family Salmonidae; genus Salvelinus; species Salvelinus namaycush. The sequence continues at coordinate 55,376,203 of NC_052311.1, forward strand.
CTATGTTGACTATGATGTTACTTTAGCTAATATGGTGACAATGATGTAGGCTGTGTGTAGTGGTTATGATATGGTTTGGCTTGGAATGCTTTTTTTTTTTTAAACCTGGTCTCCTACAGCTGATGTGTTGTGCATTGAAGTCCACAAGCGAAGGGAAAAGGTGAGAGGTGTAAAACGCATAGATGTAAGAAGGAATACAAAGTGGCTGCTATGAAAGTGAACTGTGTTTATGCTTGATCAGGGGTGTATTCATTCCGCCGATTCTGTTGAAAAAAGTTTCTTAAATGGAATGAAACAGGGATAATCAGACATTCATTTGTCCAATAGAAACTCTCGTTTGAAACTGTTGGACTAATGATTACACCCCAGATCAGCTAGATGCGGACAAGAGTGTGCAAGGTGGTAATGAATGTGTCACTGTCTGTCCATGTGTCACTTTCTGTCACCTCAAATTTCTCTCGACCTATGTGCACCTACGTTGCAAACTTTCACACATAGGCTAGGTTGTAGCAACCGCATGATCGGAATAGGGAAAATTTGAGTATCATGTAGTAGCCTGAACCTATCGATGCTACATTGAAATGGGTGAATGGAATATGAATGACAGTCATCCAATATGCTCCAATAGAAATAATGCTCATTAAAAACATTGTCCTCCCCCCACTGCTATGGTTATGTAAACATCATTGGGGCATCTAAGGACTCACTGGGTGGATCTAGTATGATGTCTGTTCTCTCAACACTACTGGACATGCTGGGTGGATCTAGTATGATGTCTGTTCTCTCAACACTACTGGACATGCTGGGTGGATCTAATGTGATGTCTGTTCTCAACACTACTGGACATGCTGGGTGGATCTAGTATGATGTCTGTTCTCTCAACACTACTGGACATGCTGGGTGGATCTAGTATGATGTCTGTTCTCAACACTACTGGACATGCTGGGTGGATCTAATATGATGTCTGTTCTCAACACTACTGGACATGCTGGGTGGATCTAGTATGATGTCTGTTCTCTCAACACTACTGGACATGCTGGGTGGATCTAGTGTGATATCTGTTCTCTCAACACTACTGGACATGCTGGGTGGATCTAGTATGATGTCTGTTCTCTCAACACTACTGTACATGCTGGGTGGATTTAGTATAGATTATAGTCTCAACACTACTGAACATGCTGGGTGGATCTAGTATAGACGATAGTCTCCACTACTGAACATGCTGGGTGGATCTAGTATAGACGATAGTCTCCACTACTGTACATGCTTGGTGGATCTAGTATAGATTATAGTCTCCACTACTGTACATGCTGGTTGGATTTAGTATAGATTATAGTCTCCACTACTGTACATGCTGGTTGGATCTAGTATAGATTATAGTCTCAACTCTACTGAACATGCTGGGTGGATTTTGTATAGATTATAGTCTCCACTACTGTACATGCTGCGTGGATTTAGTATAGATTATCGTCTCAACACTACTGGAGGAAAGACACATATACAACAATTGCAGGCTCCAGTACCATGACCCTGACCTGATCACCACCATTTTGTAGTTGACTGCACTTGATGGTTTGACAGCAGAAAACCTACTATTTCCTTATTAACCCTGTCATTCACCCATGTAGTGACATTTTGGCTTTTAATCATCAACCACTATCCTCCCCCAATCAACAGCTGCCTACCCTCAGGATGTCCCTGTAGCCACGAACATTACAGATGTTGATGGGGTCGTCTTCGGCCTCCTCCTCTTCCTCGGTGGCCTCGTAACCTTCGTCAGGGCAGGCGTCTCTCTCGGCCTCGCCCATGTTGGTCATGAGGTCTATGAGCTGCTCCAGGGGTGGGCTCAGCTCCCGCTCCTCGCTCTCCTTCAGTCCGTAGTCCAACGCCTTGTAGATCATGATGCCCAGAGACTCAATCACCTGAAGGACAGGACACAAGCAACAACACACACTGGGTATCATTATATTGCCATCCATATACAGTGCCTTCGGAAAGTATTCAGACCCCTTGACATTTTCCACATTTTGTTACGTTACAGCCTTATTCTAAAATGAATTAAATAAAATACAAATCCTCAGCAATCTACACACTATACCCCATAATGACAAAGCAAAAACTGTTTATTTTTGCAAATGTATAAAAAACAGAAATACCTTATTAACATAAGTACTCAGACCCTTTGCTATGAGACTCGAAATTGAGCTCAGGTGCATCCTGTTTCCATTGATCATCCTTGAGATGTTTCTACAACTTGATTGGAGTCCACCTGTGGTAAATTCAATTGATTGGACATGATTTGGAAAGGCACACACCTCTCACAGTTGACAATGCATGTCAGAGCAAAAACCAGGCCATGAGGTTGAAGGAATTGTCCGTAGAGTTCCGAGAAAGGATTGTGTCGAGGAACAGATCTGGGGAAGGGTACCAAAAAATGTCTGCATCATTGAAGGTCCCCAAGAACACAGTGGCCTCCATCAGTCTTAAATGGAAGAAGTTTGGAACCCCCAAAACTCTTCCTAGAGCTGGCTGCCCAGCCAAACTAAGTAATCGGGGGAGAAGGGCCTTGGTCAGGGAGGTGACCAAGAACCCGATGGTCACTCTGACAGAACTCTAGAGTTCGTCTGTGGAGATGGGAGAAACTTCCAGGAGGACAACCATCTCTGCAGCACTCCACCAATCAGGCCTTTATGGTAGAGTGGCCAGACAGAAACCACTCCTCAGTAAAAGGCACATTACAGCCCGCTTGGAGTTTGCCAAAAGGCACCTAAAGACTCTCAGACCATAAGAAACAAGATTCTCTGTTCTGATGAAACCAAGATTGAACTCTTTGGCCTGAATGCCAAGCGTCGCGTCTGGATGAAACCTGGCACCATCCTTACGGTGAAGCATGGTGGTGGCAGCATCATGCTGTTGGGAGGTTTTTCAGTGACAGGGACTGGGAGACTAGTTGGGATTGAGGGAAAGATGAACGGAGCAAAGTACAGAGAGATCCTTGATGAAAACCTACTCCAGAGCGCTCAGGACCTCAGACTGGTGGCGAAGGTTCACCTTCCAACAGGACAACGACCCTAAGGACACAGCCAAGATAACGCAGGAGTGGCTTCGGGACAAGTCTCTGAATGTCCTTGAGTGGTCTAGCCAGAGCCCGGACTTGAACCCGATTGAACATCTCTGGAGAGACCTGAAAATAGCTGTGCAGCAACGCATTGTCATTATGGGGTATTGTGTGTAGATTGATGAGGAGGAAAAAAATATTTAATAACTATTTAGTAACGTAACAATATGTGGAAAAAGTCAAGGGGTCTGAATACTTTCCAAAGGCACTGTACGTTCATCATAGGCATCCAAGAATCATGCCAAAACGACAATGTCTTCATGTTTTGAATAAATGGATTTTGAATAATTTGCCTTGATTTGTGTTATTCAGCTGTTAATCTCCTGGAAAACAAGAGTAAATATGGGTTTGTGTCATCGTTCCCTGTTATGTAATATATATAATCTCCTTTCATTATCCTGCACAAGACTGTCCCATGCTTTCAGCTGTAGCATGTGCTATACAAACACATGACCCTTTCATTCAAGTGAACAACCCAACCTTTAAAAGCAAGGCAGACCTTAACAGATTAGTCAGTAATAACGTGACTTGACTGAGCCAGCAGAGAATACTGGCCATTATAAACTGGGTGGTTCAAGCCCTGAATGCTGATTGGCTGACAGCCGTGGTATATCAGATGACAAAACACTTATTGTTACTGCTCTAATTACATTTGTAAACAGTTTATAATAGCAATAAGGCACCTCGGGGGTTTGTGATATATGGCCAATATACCAGGGCTAAGAGCTGTGTCCAGGAACTCAGTGTTGCGTTGTGCATAAGAACAGCCCTTAGCTGTGGTATATTTGCCATGTACCACACCCCCTGCCTTATTGCTTAATAATAATGACACAATGACACATAAATACCGTACGCAATATATATTGTTAGGTTCTAATTCTCAGAGTAAAAAACTCTACGGACACTATGAAAGCTTAACCAAGTTTATTCTCCCAGAGGGTCAATACAGCTACATTAGACAAAAAATGTTTTCCACCACCACAAGTATATATATACTCCAATTTAGGCACTCCTCCTTCTCTCCAATCCTTACATCTATTATGGCTCGGCAGGAAGATGAAGTAAGATGAAGTAATAGGGTAATAAACCATAATTTCTCCCTTAAGGGGATCTGACCTGACCTCAACCCCTCATTTGCCTAATCCACAGATGTCCATATGTATCCCCTATAGCAATCCTGTGACTTCCTCCCGTCCACCCAGCACATTCCAAAGCCATCTGGCTCCTACAGATAACCATTAACTTCTGATGTAAAAACCAGTCTCTAGGATAGCAATGTTCCAAGTTTAACCCAGAATCCAACAATCTTTTAGATGATAAAAACAACAAATATTCAAGAGCTTCCGTGGAGTGATTTAAATTGTATGCATACATTTATTAAATCAAAAATATCTGTATTGTTTTATGCTTAAGTCCAGTGCTTAATATGAGCCGGATCCTCTCCCCCCCCCCCACCCCCACTTCATCATGTATTTCCTTATAGAATCACAGCAGCGCAAAGGGTTCTGGAGGAGCTGCAGCAAGCCTGATAAATTTACATAAATGTGCCAAAGTTATAGTTACTCCTGTCTGTTCAGAAAGAATTGAAATAATTCAGAATAGCCTAATTCACCATGACAAAGCCCAAAATATTGCCACAGAGGATAAATAGCTTATTTTAAAAATAGCCTAGCTGTGGAGTGTAGCCCAATAACAAGGCCTAGCCTACAGTTGGGAACGAGCTGCAAATCGGTCAGTAAACAGCATGCAGACAAAACTGGCCTTTCGCAATATTTCAAATAGCCTACAATCACGGGAAAACACAGGTTGGAAAGCAAATGTCTCCTGCTGAAAAGAGAAGCCTCTAATCTGTCAGCTATAGGCGATCAATAGCCTTATTCTAAAATGGATTACATTTGTTTTTCTCCCCCTCATCAATATACACACAACACCCCATAATGACAAAGCAAAAACGTTTTTTTGACATTTTTGCAAATTCATTATTATTATTATTTTTTAAGTATTCAGACCCTTTACTCAGTACTTTGTTGAAGCACCTTTGGCAGCGATTACAGCCTTGAGTCTTCTTGGGTATGATGCTACAAGCTTGGCACACCTGTATTTGGGGAGTTTCTCCCATTCTTGTCTGCAGATCCTCTCGAGCTCTGTCAGGTTGGATGGGGAACATCGCTGCACAGCTATTTTCAGGTCTCTTTTTTTGGTAACCTTCCCCAGATCAACTGTGGGACCTTATAGGTGTGTGCCTTTCCAAATCATGTCCAATCAATTGAATTTACCACAGGTCAAGTTGTAGAATCAAGTTGTAGAAACATATCAAGGATGATCAATGGAAACAGGATGCACCTGAGCTCAATTTCGAGTTTCATAGCAAAGGGTCTGAATACTTATGTAAATAAGGTATTTCTGTTTTTTATTTTAATACATTTGCAAAAATGTCTAAACTGTTTTCGCTTTGTCATTATGGGGTATTGTGTGTAGATTGATGAAGAAAAACATTTATTTAATCAATTTTAGAATAAGGCTGTAACGTAATGAAATGTGGAAAAAGTAAAGGGGTCTAAATCCTTTCCAAATGCAAAGTAAAACAAGAGAGGCTTTTGGCACGAATGCGTAGGCCATCACCAGCAAGTGAGCTGAGCATCATTGGGTGAGTCAGTGAAACTGGAAAGCATGTTTAGGACTATCATTTCTTCCTCATATTATAGCATACAATATGTGTCTGCATAAATCTAGGCCTAGGCTATTGATGGATTCAAGACGAGGTCGTTTTCATTGATCTCAAATTCTCAGTTTGTCAGTGTCAAAGTAGCCTGTCATTTCAATCGTTTGTTCGGTATTAGGGTGCTTTCAAGACAAATGGGACTCGGGGAAAAAAAAGGTTGAATCGTGACATCAGTGATCTTCAGGTCGGAAACTCGAAGCTCTAGCAAGAGGCCAGAGTTCCCCACTTGGAATTCTGAGTAGGATGACCATTCAAAACAAATTTTCCCAGTGGAGCTCGTTTTTTCCCAGATTTCCCAAATGTCTCGAATGCACTGAAGTCTGACCCAGTTCCGAGTTCCCAGTTGTTTTGAACGTGGCATTAAAAAAAGTCTCCAGTCATGTAAAATGACAGAGTGGCATGAAATGCGTTTATAAAAGGCCAACAATGTTAGGGACCATAGGCCACACAAAAAAAAGTTCCCATGTGTGCAACTTCTGTAAGTGCCTCGACTCTACTGCTCTATGTCACTACGCAAATGTGATGATATGCATCGCAATGCTTTATTATAAAGATGATTTTTTTTTCTCATGCGTTCCTCAGCGCTCCCCATGTCACCGCTCTCTCACCCTCACTTTTTGTTGCTGGACCCCTGATTTACAAATGAAGGACCTCTTAAGTCCAAATCTAATAGGTGTGTGAGAAAGATGTTAGCAGTCCCAGTGAATGCAGTGAAGCGGCTTCCCTTTGTTAATCAGGTGAATCTGGCCTCTGAATGCAGATCATGGAGAATGAGGCCAGAGCTGGCCTAGCGTGCCAAGCCCGAGACAAAAGACTGAGAAATCACACCGGATTACACTGCAAACCTCAATGCTGCTGATGAACAGTGAGAAAGGAGAGAAAAAGAGAAAGAGGGGGAGAGAGAAAAAGCGATGGAGGGACAGAGAATAAAGATAGATAGAAATAGGGAGGGAGATAGAAGGAAAGAAAATTAAATGAGAGAAAGAAAGAGAGAAAAAGAGAGCAAGAAAGTAAGAGAAGAGGGAGGGGTTTGGTGGGTTTTTGTAGATCAGACTTCATGGGCAAGGTCACAGGACCCTGTTCAGATCAATAGTCATCCAGAAGGATTCATGTGAGTGGATCTATCCTGACCTCCTCTAGAACACAGAACACTACCCTGGCTCAGTGGGAACCTGGGGACCTCTGCACCCTGACGAGGGTAAGCACTCTTTGTCTGGCTACACCCCACCCCACCCTGCCCTGCTCTTCCCTACCTCCCCTCTGATGTTACACCCCACCTCACTCTCCACTCTCTGCTGTTACACGCCCCGCCAGAGACACACAACAAGACCATCTCTCCTCTGTGCTATGAGACCAGTCACTCTCAAATCCAAAATACTAAAGTCCGCCTATAAACTCTAAGCAGCTTTCATCCAGACTGTATTGTAGAACAAACCAAAGTGAACCTAGCTGTGATAGGCCCGACAGACACTAGACAAGCCAAGTTAAGTCGAGGAACCTCAAGCCTCTATTGTTGAGGTGTGTTTGATATTGTTCCTTGCTGGTCAAAGTATGAACCATGCATTGCATCCAGTCTGAAGAGCGAAGACATAACAAAGGAATCAGAACACTGAGAAGAATCCCTCATAAGAAGGATGCACCTAATAAACATGTAGGGAATGTTCTAGAGCATGGACAATAATGACTCACAATTAAATCCTTCCGGTTTTCAGAAACAGACGTATGCATGGGAGGTAGCCTAAATCGTAGGTAGATGCCTAAACATTGACTGTGCAGATTTGATTAATTCCAGCTCTACATAGACAACCCCAGGATCTGAGCAGCTTGTTAATTGATAGCTATAGCATGGTTTAAGTAGGTAGAAGACAGGGTGGTTTTAACCGCAATAAGTGCTATTTATTCCCTCAGTCAGGAGAGCCAACACAAACATGACTGTTCTAATGATTCATCACACTCTCCTTTCTTTGCAGACTTGTGACTAAACTAAGTGAAGGAATGGGGAGGAGGGAGGAAGGAGTGGGTGTCAAGAGATTGTGGATTTTAACTGCAGTGAAGCACAGTCATGAGCAGGTAAAACAACATCAAACAGACTGCCTGTGTTCCTCACATGGGTGTCACAGAGATGACGAGAAAGAGAGCGAGAGCGAAAGAGAGAGAGAGTGAGCTGATCACGGGGCAGGGAATGGTTCTGTCACACGCATACATGTTTTCTTTACACGCAATCCAGCCTTTTCCTGTAAATACCATACCAGAACCACACCCTCCTGAGGTCAACATGAATATCTTAACGTACCACACCCTACCAAGGTTAGAGGTTTTAAATAGTCCAGATAGATAGAACTACTGTGTGTTAGGATGCCTCTGTGCAGCTTTCTGTCATTAAAGCACACACGCAGTCTTTGTCATTTATATCACTGTGTGTTAATTTAATGAAAATAACTCAAATATATATTTTGTATCATTTATTTCCCTGGCCCTCTTTTGGCCCTTGAAATGCTCCTACACAAAAGGGCATAATATTTTTTCACAATTTCAGTGTTATTTCAACCTAGTGTGGAAATATAATAAAAAAAACAGGAAATCCTGTTTTTAACTGCACTGCCCCTTTAATACCTTATTTGACCATGGAGACTTCTCCCTCAAGCCTCTGCCTAGACCTCTGCAATGGGCTCAACCTGTTTCCTTTAGACAATCAGAAGGTGAATGAATACCACTGATTGTGACTAGAATTGAATAGATACTTTGTCAATTTTAAACAGCAACCTGCTCGGCCTGTATGAAATATGTGCCTTTTCAGTAGCTATGTGACTGTGTGAGGCTAGCAGTTATGTCAACATGGCCACTCTTGTGCATCAACAACCACAAATACTAATCTTCCCTCTTCCATAGTCATACGTCTGCTGGCTCAGCATCATTCAGCCTCATACAAAGACACTAATATGGCTCACATTCAGGACCAAATCCCATTCCATCTCTTACTTTTGATTCCTGAGAAGGGCTACAATGATTTCTGTGGGATAATGGATTTTTATTTTACATAACCCACTGCCACAACGCCCTGGCTTCAGTTTACCCATGTAAACTAGCATATTGTGTCTGTAATGAACACGATGGGAGACAGAGACCGGGTTCAAGCGCAGTGCGCAGCAGGTGTTTATTGTAAAGGACCACAGAAGGAGGCAGGTAGCTGGGGGCAGGCAGAAGATCATACACAGGGGTCCAAAAACACATTACAGGCAGGGAAAAGGCTAGTAATGTCGTCCTGGAGATCGGGCAATAGGTTGATAACAGGAAATCCGATAGGCTAAAGTACAGGCAGGGAATAGGCGTCGTTAGTGAGGCAGGCTAAAACTATCATACACTGGAGGATTAAATTACAGGAAACCAGCACTCCGAATAGAAGTGTCACAAAACAAACAATACCTCACAATGATGGGGTGCAAAGAACTGAACTAAATAGTGCGTGATAATGACATACAGGTGTGTGAACAGGTGATCAGAATTCAGGTGATTGGGATCTGGAGAGTGAGCTGCGTTCAGGGGATCTATGTGTTTGACAACGTGAGCTGGAAAGTGGGCTGGAAAGTGAGCTGCATTCAGGGGATCTATGTGTTTGAGAGCGTGAGCTGGAAACAGACGTTACAGTGTCAAGGTGTCAAGTTGTCTCCAGATTGAGTGTTTAATAGTCACAGGGTTGCAGGTGTGATTGCAGGGTACAGTGAAAATCTTAGGCTTCGAGCTCCAACAAGCAGGACGAAGTGAAATAAAATAATGAAAATGGTCATTTAAAAACAACAATATAAATCATTAAACCATGGAGTGGTTATGGTCAGTGGGACTTAATACATTCAAGATCACATTTCATAGTACAAAACTTCAGGTATAAACAATGAATAACTGAAGGCTTAACAAACCACTCCAGTTGGGAGAGGAACCTTTAATCTTGTCTTCCCATATCAAGCCCAGGGTTCTGACAGGAGAGTGAGTGAGTAAAAACACTCTCCTCAGGATAGGTTGTTCTCAGCTCATCTCTGCTCCACTGGCCTCTGAGAATTAACTTTGCATCCCAAATGGCACCATATTTCCAATGTAGTGCCCTAAATGTGATGTTATTTGGGACACACCCTACTGTAAGGCTGACAGTTCCACTGCCATCTCTCAGAAGGCTATGATAGGTCACTAAGTTTGGCTCACAACAAGGAAAGCTGGGAAAGAGTCCTTCATAGGGTTGCAAAAGGAGGGTATGACAGGAGGTTGGTGGCACCTTAATTGGGGAGGACAGGCATGTGGTAATGACTGGAGCAGAATAGGTGGAATGGTATCAAATGCGTCAAACACATGGTTTCCAGGTGTTTGATGCCATTCCATTTGCTCCGTTCCGGCCATTATTACGAGCCGTTCTCCCCTCAGCAGCCTCCACTGGAGGTTATATTACTGGAAACTTTCAAAGTTTACCAGAAAATACCAGAATATTGGTAACTTTCAAGGATTTTATGTAATCTATCACAAGACATCTAGTGACCATTTTGGGTATCACCGGCGTCTGTAATTATATCAAATCAAATTATATTTGCCATATGAGCCAAGTACAACAGGTGTAGACCTTACAGTGAAATGTTTACTTACAAGCCCTTAACCAACAATGCAGTTTTAAGAAAATACCTAAAAAAAATAAGAAATAAAAGGTAACAAATAATTAAAGAGCAGCAGTAAAATAACAATCGCGAGGCTATATACAGGGGGTACCGGTACAGAGTCAATGTGCGGGGGCACCAGTTAATCAAGGTAATTGAGGTAATATGTACATGTAGGTAGAGTTTTTAAAGTGACTATGCTTGGACCTAGACTTGGCGCTCCAGTATCACTTGCAGTGCGGTAGCAGAGAGAACAGTCTATGACTAGGGTGGCTGGAGTCTTTGACTCTGTCAAAGGCCCTCTATGTGGCCTTATCAAATCAAATGACATTATATTTGTCACATGCGCCAAATACAACAGGTGTAGACCTTACCGTAAAATGCTTACTTACAAGCCCATAACCAAAAATGCACCATTTTTTTAAGTAAGAAAATATTTGCTAAAAAAATAAATAACAAAATATATATATTTTTAACACTTATTTATTTTACTATGTCAATATCTCTTTGTTCTAAATATTTTGGTGTCAAACTGGTAACTTTGGTCCCAAAGATAAACCAAAGACAAGATACCGAAGATTCCAGTAACTTTGGTAAATTATCGGTAGCTTACTAGCTTTGTAACCCTAGTCCTACACTACAAGGGTGTGTGTAGATATGTGTGACCAAGTGCAAATATGAAATGGCACCCTACTTCCAATCCCTACGCTCTGGCACTACTTTTTTCCAGAGAGTTGTAGAGAGTAGTGCACTATAGAGTGCCATTTCAGACGCTGACCACGTGTAGTAGCCTACATGGTACTTCGGTGCAGGGCCAGATCTTTGCTATTAGTGTGCTAATCAATTATTTGAATTGACGCTAAAAGGTTTTAGATAATTCAACTATTGGAGAAAATAATAATTTGGGGAATGAAGGGTTTGCACAGGAAATAAATCAGACTGCACAGCAGCCCCAGTAAACATGAAGTCCTTTGGCTGGCAGCAACCTAACAGGAAGCCACTGTCAGACCATGCGTTTCTGGTCTGATCGGTTTTTACATACCATTAACAGTAGTCTCTCCTAATAGAATGTTACAAAAAATCTAACATAGTACCTAGCCAGAGCACATCATATTGGGTTCTGGGTTCCAAGAGATACACTACATGGCCAAAAGTACATGGCCACCCGCTCGTCGAACATCTCATTCCAAAATCATGGCCATTAATATGGAGCTTGGCATTCTGCATGGTGATCTTAGGCTTGTGTGTGGCTGCTCAGCCATGGGAAACCCATTTCATGAAGCTCCCCAAGAACAGTTCTTGTGCTGACGTTGCTTCCAGAGGCAGTTTGGAACTCGGTAGTGAGTGTTGCAACAGAGGACAGATAATTTTTACGTGCTACGCGCTTCAGCACTTGGCGGTCCCGTTCTGTCAGTTTCCATTTCGCAATAACATCACTTACAGTTGAACGAGGGTAGCTCTAGCAGGGCAGAAATGTGATGAACTGACTTGTTGGAAAGGTGGCATCTTATGACAGTGCCACGTTGAAAGTCACTGAGCTCTTCAGTACCGGACATTCTACTGCCAATGTCTGTCTATGGAGATTGCATGGCTGTGTGCTCGATTTTATACACCTGTCAGCAACAGGTGTGGCTAAAATAACCGAATCCACTCATTTGAAGGGGTATCAACAGTAATACTAAAGGTTTCCATCATCACACAATGTGACCCATTGTAAAAATATTTCAACACCTATAACTGATCCATGTGTGTTTTGTCCACCTTTATTTGTGTAAATATTTCTGAGAAAGGCTACGTAAGGGGTGGCCTCCTGTTACGGAGAGACAGTAGGTTGTGTCCCAAATAGCACACTATTCCCTATGTAGTGTACTACTTTTGTAAAGACAGCAGAAACACTGCAGGTGACGTCAGACACAGAAAAAACTGCCAGCCACCTGCAGAGCTCTGAACTGAACTGCTACCGCGGCTGATTACGGTTGGGATTATGTCATCTAGTTAGCTCTCCTCTCCTTTCCCTTCCCGTCTCCTCTCTTCTTTAGCTAAGTCTTCTTCGTTAGGGAGAGAAATCAGGGAGGGCCATCTTCCAGACTTTCTGAAATAAGATTTAATAAAAAGCACACAACCTCACATGGAGGGGCTGCCTAAACAATGGAGCCTTTGAACAACATCAGAAGACCTGCCTCCATCTCTCACAATGTGATCGTTTTTTATAGGGTTGTCATTGGATTGAGAACTGCAAGAGCATTGAGCCAGTAACCGAAAGGTCGCTGGTTCGAATCCTCGAGCTGGCAAGGTGGAAAAATATGCCATTCTTCCCTTGAACAAGGCAGTAAACCCCCAAACAACAGCTGCTCCCCGGGCGCCGATGACGTGGACGTTGATTAGGGCAGCCCCTGCACCTCTCTGATTCAGAGAGGGGAAGACACATTTCGGTTGAATGCATTCAGTTGTGCAACTGACTAAGTATCTCCTTTGCAAGAAATCAATCTATACAATACATAATTGATAAATTACTTCACCCCTAATGTCTGAACTTGGTTTGAGGCAGTCAGCAACGGATTGATGTTGCTTTTATTGTTATTGTTTATTTTTAAATATCTGATTTGCCTCCATTATGTGTGGCTGGCCTGGCCCTGCTGAGAATCTGTGACCATACCTGTCTATATACCTTTGAGCTGTGTTTCTAGGTTCTGGGCCTGGAGCCATCAAGCCTCTCATTGGGAGTGGGTGTATAGGGGGTGGGTAGTGGGAATGTGCACCCTTTTGGGTCCCCGGGACCAGGAGTGAGAAGCACTGCCTTTGAACAATGTCAAAATGTCCATTACCTTGAATGTACCTGACCCTCTGACCTATCTAAATGTATGTACATGTAACTGTATGAAGCAATCTGAAATTGTAAATCCTTAAATGTGTAATAACTTGAAATATAAAAACTTGGAAAAGACTTAATGACTACATATATGAACAACGAAAAAGAGACGGGGTTGATAGCAGAGGAGGGAAGGCAGGAAACCATTTGATGTTCTTTAATATCATCAGATAAGGGTTTTAGAATAGTTTTCATGATCATTTCATAACAGAGTTTATAGGTAAAGTAGAGTTGCTTTAGAGTCAAAGCGGTGATTTGAATCAAAACTTGCAGACTTGTTTACGTGCTGCTGTGCGTTTTGTTGCTAACCTTACTTTGCTACCTGACAACTTTACGGTTTTTACTTTTTAATTACCGTTTATATTGTAACGACCCTGGGTTTATAAGCGCGGAAATCGACTCTGCCGCTTGTGCATGCTTTTGCGGCACAGTCGATAGCGCGCCGGACCTCGGGCTAGAAGGTCGAGGGTTCGAGACCTGCTCCCTGCTGTTTCATTACAATATTTTTAGTTTTTCCCTGACTCAGCTTTTTTTCATTCAACTTTTTCACTCCGGACGCTTTATCTGGTCATGGTTCGTCAGGACCTCCAACAGCCCGAAGCTAAGTAGTAACATTAACATGGTGCCTTCTAATTGCAGTCACTGTACTCATAATATACAGGAGAACGATCGCCTTACGGTGAGGATAGCTGTGCTTCAAGCCCAGCTTCAGACGCAATCGTTAGGCAAGAGTCATTTCAGTGTAGGAAAGGATGAAACACCGTCTGTGCCACCAATAAGTACAGATAGTAGTATAAATCCCCTCGCACGGTCCCCGCAGCCGGACAACTTTCTCATGGCTTCTGGAGGGAAATGCTGTAGGAATGCTCAACCGGTGTCGCTCATTCAGCCGACAGAAACTTTCAACCGGTTCTCCCCGTTAAGCAGCGAGTCGGAGTCAGAGGCCGAGCCTTCTCTGGTCTCTACTCCTCCCGTTACGGGGTCTGAGACGCCGAGGCCTCCCACCATTAACTCTGACAAATCGAAAACCCTAGTCATTGGCGACTCCATTACCCGCAGTATTAGACTTAAAACAAATCATCCAGCGATCATACACTGGCTAACGATGTTAAGGTTAATCTGAAGATGGTGCTGGCTAAAGCTAAAACTGGCGAGTGTAGAGAGTATAGGGATATTGTTATCCACGTCGGCACCAACGATGTTAGGATGAAATAGTCAGAGGTCACCAAGCGCAACATAGCTTCAGCGTGTAAATCAGCTAGAAAGATGTGTCGGCATCGAGTAATTGTCTCTGGCCGCCTCCCAGTTAGGGGGAGTGATGAACTCTACAGCAGTCTCACAACTCAATCGCTGGTTGAAAACTGTTTTCTGCCCCTCCCAAAATATAGAATTTGTAGATAATTGGCCCTCTTTCTGGGACTCACCCACAAACAGGACCAAGCCTGGCCTGTTGAGGAGTGACGGACTCCATCCTAGCTGGAGGGGTGCTCTCATCTTATCGACGAACATAGACAGGGCTCTAACTCCCCTAGCTCCACAATGAAATAGGGTGCAGGCCAGGCAGCAGGCTGTTAGCCAGCCTGCCAGTTTAGTGGAGTCTGACACTAGCACAGTCAGTGTAGTCAGCTCAGCTATCCCCATTGAGACCATGTCTGTGCATCGACCTAGGTTGGGCCAAACTAAACATGGCGGATTTCGCCTTAGCAATCTCACTAGAATAAAGACCTCCTCCATTCCTGCCATTATTGAAAGAGATTGTGATACCTCACATCTCAAAATAGGGCTACTTAATGTTAGATCCCTCACTTCCAAGGCAGTTATAGTCAATGAACTAATCACTGATCATAATCTTGATGTGATTGGCCTGACTGAAACATGGCTTAAGCCTGATGAATTTACTGTGTTAAATGAGGCCTGACCTCCTGGTTACACTAGTGACCATATCCCCTGCGCATCCCGCAAAGGCGGAGGTGTTGCTAACATTTACGATAGCAAATTTCAATTTACAATAAACCCCACCGTTTTCGTCTTTTGAGCTTCTAGTCATGAAATCTATGCAGCCTACTCAATCACTTTTTATAGCTACTGTTTACAGGCCTCCTGGGCCATTTACAGCGTTCCTCACCGAGTTCCCTGAATTCCTATCGGACCTTGTAGTCATAGCAGATAATATTAACATTTTTGGTGACTTTAATATTCACATGGAAAAGTCCACAGACCCACTCCAAAAGGCTTTCGGAGCCATCATCGACTCAGTGGGTTTTGTCCAACATGTCTCCAGACCTACTCACTGCCACAGTCATGCTCTGAACCTAGTTTTGCCCCATGGAATAAATGTTGTGGATCTTAATGTTTTTCCTCATAATCCTGGACTATCGGACCACCATTTTATTACGTTTGCAATCGCAACAATTAATCTGCTAAGACCACAACCAAGGAGCATCAAAAGTCGTGCTATAAATTCTCAGACAACCCAAAGATTCCTTGATGCCCTTCTAGACTCCCTCTGCCTACCCAAGGACGTCAGAGGACAAAAATCAGTTAACCACCTAACTGAGGAACTCAATATAACCTTGCGCAATACCCTAGATGCAGTTGCACCCCTAAAAACATTTGTCATAAGAAACTAGCTTCCTGGTATACAGAAAATACCCGAGCTCTGAAGCAAGCTTTCAGAAAATTGGAATGGAAATGGCGCCACACCAAACTGGAAGTCTTCCGACTAGCTTGGAAAGACAGTACCGTGCAGTATCGAAGAGTCCTCACTGCTGCTCGATCATCCTATTTTTCCAACTTAATTGAGAAAAATAAGAACAATCCAAAATGTATTTTGGATCCTGTCGCAAAGCTAACTAAAAAGCAGCATTCCCCAAGAGAGGATGGCTTTCACTTCAGCAGTAATAAATTCATGAACTTCTTTGAGGAAAAGATCATGATCATTAGAAAGCAAATTACGGACTCCTCTTTAAATCTGCGTATTCCTCCAAAGTTCAGTTGTCCTGAGTCTGCACAACTCTGCCAGGACCTAGGATCAAGGGAGACACTCAAGTGTTTTAGTACTATATCTCTTGAGACAATGATGAAAATAATCATGGCCTCTAAACCTTCAAGCTGCATACTGGACCCTATTCCAACTAAACTACTGAAAGAGCTGCTTCCTGTGCTTGGCCCTCCTATGTTGAACCAAATAAATGTATCTGTATCCACCGGATGTGTACCAAACTCACTAAAAGTGGCAGTAATAAAGCCTCTCTTGAAA
This sequence comes from Salvelinus namaycush, assembly GCF_016432855.1. Taxonomy (NCBI): domain Eukaryota; kingdom Metazoa; phylum Chordata; class Actinopteri; order Salmoniformes; family Salmonidae; genus Salvelinus; species Salvelinus namaycush. The sequence continues at coordinate 55,392,805 of NC_052311.1, forward strand.
AAGCCAAACCTTGACCCAGAAAATATAAAAAACTATCGGCCTAGAATCGAATCTCCAAATCCTCTCAAATTCTTTTTGAAAAAGCTGTTGCGCAGCAACTCACTGCCTTCCTGAAGACAAACAATGTATACGAAATGCTTCAGTCTGGTTTTAGACCCCATCATAGCACTGATACTGCACTTGTGAAGGTGGTAAATTACCTTTTAATGGCGTCAGACCGAGGCTCTGCATCTGTCCTCGTGCTCCTAGACCTTAGTGCTGCTTTGAAACCATCGATCACCACATTCTTTTGGAGAGATTGGAAACCCAAATTGGTCTACACGGACAAGTTCTGGCCTGGTTTAGATCTTATCTGTCGGAAAGATATCAGTTTGTCTCTGTGAATGGTTTGTCCTCTGACAAAGGTTCCTCAAGGTTCCGTTTTAGGACCACTATTGTTTTCACTATATATTTTACCTCTTGGGGATGTCATTCGAAAACATAATGTTAACTTTCACTGCTATGCGGATGACACACAGCTGTACATTTCAATGAAACATGGTGAAGCCCCAAAATTGCCCTCGCTGGAAGCCTGTGTTTCAGACATAAGGAAGTGGATGGCTGCAAACTTTCTACTTTTAAACTCGGACAAAACAGAGATGCTTGTTCTAGGTCCCAAGAAACAAAGAGATCTTCTGTTGAATCTGACAATTAATCTTGATGGTTGTACAGTCGTCTCAAATAAAACTGTGAAGGACCTCGGCGTTACTCTGGACCCTGATCTCTCTTTTGACGAACATATCAAAACTGTTTCAAGGACAGCTTTTTTTCATTTACATAACATTGCAAAAATCCGAAATGTTCTTTCCAAAAATGATGCAGAAAAATGAATCCATGCTTTTGTTACTTTTAGGTTAGACTACTGCAATTCTCTACTTTCCGGCTACCCGGATAAAGCACTAAATAAACTTCAGTTAGTGCTAAATACGGCTGCTAGAATCCTGACTAGAACCCAAAAATGTGATCATATTACTCCAGTGCTAGCCTCCCTTCACTGGCTTCCTGTTAAAGCAAGGGCTGATTTCAAGGTTTTACTGCTAACCTACAAAGCATTACATGGGCTTGCTCCTACCTATCTTTCCGATTTGGTCCTGCCGTACATACCTACACGAAGACTCATCTCTTCAGTAGGTCCTATGATTGAGTGTAGTCTGGCCCAGGAGTGTGAAGGTGAACGGAAAGGCACTGGAGCAATGAACCGCCCTTGCGGTCTCTGCCTGGCCGGTTCCCCTCTCTCCACTGGGATTCTCTGCCTCTAACCCTATTACAGGGGCTGAGTCACTGGCTTACTGGTGCTCTTCCATGCCGTCCCTAGGAGGGGTGGGTGACTTGAGTGGGTTGAGTCACTGATGTGGTCTTCCTGTCTAGGTTGGCGCCCCCCCTTGGGTTGTGCCGTGGCGGAGATCTTTGTGGGCTATACTCGGCCTTGTCTCAGGATGGTAAGTTGGTGGTTGAAGATATCCCTCTAGTGGTGTGGGGGCTTGTGCTTTGGCAAAGTGGGTGGGGTTATATCCTGCCTGTTTGGCCCTGTCCGGGGGTATCATCGGATGGGGCCACAGTGTCTCCTGACCCCTCCTGTCTCAGCCTCCAGCATTTATGCTGCAGTATTTTATGTGTCGGGGGGCTAGGGTCAGTCTTATATCTGGAGTATTTCTCCTGTCTTATCTGGTGTCCTGTGTGAATTTAAGTATGCTCTCTCTAATTCTCTCTTTCTTTCTTTCTCTCTCTCGGAGGACCTGAGCCCTAGGACCATGCCTCAAGACTACCTGGCATGATGACTCCTTGTTGTCCCCAGTCCACCTGGCCGTGCTGCTGCTCCAGTTTCAACTGTTCTGCCTGCGGCTATGGAACCCTGACCTGTTCACTGTGATTACTATTATTTGACCATGCTGGTCATTTATGAACATTTGAACATCTTGGCCATGTTCTGTTATAATCTCCACCCAGCACAGCCAGAAGAGGACTGGCCACCCCTCATAGCCTGGTTCCTCTCTAGGTTTCTTACTAGGTTTTGGCCAAGTTTTTCCTTGCCACCGTGCTTCTACACCTGCATTGCTTGCTGTTTGGGGTTTTAGACTGGGTTTCTGTACAGCACTTTGAGATATCAGCTGATGCAAGAAGGGCTATATAAATACATTTGATTTGATTTTGATTTGAGAAAAGGCAAGAGGAGAGACGTTGTGCTCAACCTCATGACCTCTGAATCATATGACTGACGTTCAGCTCCGCCTGAGGGTTCAGCCGACACACCCCCTGATCCCCCGGCGTGAAACCACACACCCACTTTAACACACATTAAACTAAACCCATCAAACTATTTTCAAGATGGAATGAATGGGAATATTCATAATTTTTCGGACAAAATATTAAATTATACTATTCAGCAGCTGATCAGAGAAGACAGTTTTTCCTTTGATCGTGTAGTTAATCAGTCCATTCAGACTATTTCCAATAGAGTTCTCGTTTACATTAAACACCATGCTGTCTGACTACGGTAGTCATTACTATGTTAACTGCCATAATCGTCCTCCTCCAAATTCAAAGGCTTACTCTTAAAAATCCCCCTCCCTGAACAGTTGAACTATAACAGAGAGGACCAGCCTGCCTGGGAGATAATGTAAGTATGAAACATAACCCAGCAGTAAGAGTAGCAAGATCACGAGACCAGAAAAGTTTACCAACGCTGGAGGCGTCAACAGTAGTGTTACCAAGAAGACTAGCATTCTTCAAGAGTCACAATGTTCTACCCCTGTACTGAATACCAGGGAAGCGAACTCATGACTAACACTAATCTACACACAAAGCAACGTGCTATCTGCTAGCTAGCCAAAATCCTGATTTGAGTTGGCCTGTGAGCAACATTATTTTAGTTCTCATGGAGGGTGACGTCACTGCACTGTGGGATACCTAGTTATCATCTGCTACATTTATGTGGTTCTACTGTACCTCCATTGCACTCTCAGTGTCTGGACCAAGGAAAAGTGGCTCAGCTGTCTCGGTCTGTCTGTCTTCATGTAGTACATTGTGCCACAACAACACAGGTTTCATATAGTTCAGTGTCAGGCAGCAACATAATAGAGATTGAATCACGTCAGTGACAGTGTTGGGGAAGTGGTGTGATCCAATCACGACCAATGTTTCGGAACTAAATTGTCCACACACACACACACACACACACACACACACACACACACACACACACACACACACACACACACACACACACACACACACACACACACACACACACACACACACACACACACACACACTAGCTGTAATGCAATAAGACTGCTGGATCTGCAGTGATGTGGTGACAGTCAGAAGAGGGTGTTGGAATGAGGATAGACTTTCCAGTATTTTCTTTTCCTCAGCCAGGCTCTCACACATCACATCAGACACTGACTGACTGCACTAGAAGAACCCATTTCTGCCATAAAGCAGCTTGGCAGGGATTTTGTTGACGCAGTTTCACTGCACATTCTCAGAGAGAGAGAGAGAGAGAGAGAGAGAGAGAGGTCACCCAGAGCCAACATCAAAGAGGAGAGCTCGCATGGTGACATTCATTTCGCCAGCCCAGTCAGTCAGACCAGCTGAGAGCCTCGAGAGTCTGTAGTGAAGGTCTATCTATCACTGATCTCCAAATAGACTCCATCACTCCTGTTAGGACTTTGTTCTAGGTGTTATGATATATATTTTTTCAGATGTTCTTGTTTTAGTGAATGTTTGCTTCTGTATTTGAAATTGCCTCACTGTCAATGACAGTCCCATGTTACACATAGTGTAGGTGTGGTCATATCCATTCTCTCTAGTCTAACCTCTGAGCTGGATGCTGTGAATGAGGTGTGCACTGCACAGACAGTATGGTAAAGTACTAGTGAAACCACCACCACAATGCCACTGGCAGCAGGTTGAGTGTCAGGCATGTCATCGAGCAGGATTAACACGCCCTATGTACAGATATTATCCATCCACCACTGTGACTGTTGCCGGCCCGGTTTCGCCAGGTATAATTCCATTGGAACACTGTCGGTCCTCCTGCTCAACATCTCTCATTCGTATTATTACAGATATCTTCCCAGAAACAAGGAAGTCAGAAACATGCCACTCACCTCTGTTGATGTGGCTGGGATGGATTTACCTGTGAAGACAAAGAGAAAAGTTGTGATTTTATGACTAATGTCTTTATGACTAAAGCAAAGCATCTTAAAATACATTGGCTTGGTTATGAACTGGATGTGAAACTATTTGTGACTGAGAAGGGCTTATGCAAACATGATGAACTCTCAGAGCTACAATAAGATGTTAACAACTGGCCCAACCAACACACCCTTTCATGACAAAATAGAGGCATGTATTATTTTATGCTAAACCTTTACTGTAACTAAAACTGAGGCCACAATTCAATCAATTGCAGGTCAATTAAAATGTGAAAATCATGCCGCTGGTTCACTCAGAATGTTTCCGTACACTGTAACTGAAGGACAGATGTATTTATGTGTCGATAATCCAATATGACACTGTCTGCAGAGGAAACAGCATGTGAGGCGTCAGTTTTAACATGGTTAACAGGATAACACCTCAGATTCAGCCTGAACATTCTTACTGAACCTGCAGTGTTTTCCCTCTTTACCTGTTTTATTGATTTCATCTGGGCCTAATATGTCATGAGATACTGTATGCATTTAGGTCTCGCACATGAACCACCCCTGGGCAGCTGACCGCAGTTGCCACGGCAACTCACTGGGAACTCAAACGCCGACCAGCCCGAGTCAGAAGGTCGACGAACAACAAAGGCTCCGGTGACTCCATGATGGGGTCACTAAGTGGCCATCAGCCATGAAGATAATAATAACCTTGTTTGACTGAGCAGATTATCAGACCGTCAGAAAACGAAAGCTGTTTAATCAAGTGAGGCGGAACCACCATCTTGAGCAAAATAGGTAAAGTACAATACAAGTGCATTATAACACAGACTACCATGGGTCTAACCTTGCCTATATGCTGTAATAGGGCCAGGATTATTTATATGACCGTAAACCTGACCAGGAAAAACAGGGTCCATGGAAAGAGAAGAAGAAGAAGGAAGAAGATTGAGGAATGTGTCGTGAAGACAACATCATTAACTGGGTCACAGTCAATGAAAGCAGCAGTTCATTCTCACCACTTGGTTGGTGGCATGTGACTACTGATGACACCCTGTCTCTGCAGTTAGTCTCTCTCACTGCCTCTACCTCTGCCAGTCAGTCTCTCTCACTGCCTCTGCTTCTACCTCTGCCAGTCAGTCTCTCTCACTGCCTCTACTTCTGCCAGTTAGTCTCTCTCACTGCCTCTACCTCTGCCAGTCAGTCTCTCTCACTGCCTCTACCTCTACCTCTGCCAGTTAGTCTCTCTCACTGCCTCTACCTCTGCCAGTCAGTCTCTCTCACTGCCTCTGCTTCTACCTCTGCCAGTCAGTCTCTCTCACTGCCTCTGCTTCTACCTCTGCCAGTTAGTCTCTCTCACTGCCTCTACCTCTGCCAGTCAGTCTCTCTCAATGCCAGTCAGTCTCTGTCACTGCCAGTCAGTCTCTGTCACTGCCAGTCAGTCTCTGTCACTGCCAGTCAGTCTCTGTCACTGCCAGTCAGTCTCTGTCACTGCCAGTCAGTCACTGCATCTGCCAGTCAGCCTCTGTCACTGCATCTGCCAGTCAGCCTCTGTCACTGCATCTGCCAGTCAGCCTCTGTCACTGCATCTGCCAGTCAGCCTCTGTCACTGCATCTGCCAGTCAGCCTCTGTCACTGCATCTGCCAGTCAGCCTCTGTCACTGCATCTGCCAGTCAGCCTCTGTCACTGCATCTGCCAGTCAGCCTCTGTCACTGCATCTGCCAGGCAGCCTCTGTCACTGCATCTGCCAGGCAGCCTCTGTCACTGCATCTGCCAGGCAGCCTCTGTCACTGCATCTGCCAGGCAGCCTCTGTCACTGCATCTGCCAGGCAGCCTCTGTCACTGCATCTGCCAGGCAGCCTCTGTCACTGCATCTGCCAGGCAGCCTCTGTCACTGCATCTGCCAGTCAGCCTCTGTCACTGCATCTGCCAGTCAGCCTCTGTCACTGCATCTGCCAGTCAGCCTCTGTCACTGCCTCTCCCCCTACCTCTGCCAGTCTGTCTCTCTCATTGCCTCTGCTTCTACCTCTGCCAGTCAGTTTCTGTCACTGCCTCTACCTCTGCCAGTCAGTCTCTCTCACTGCCTCTGCCAGTCAGTCTCTGTCACTAACTCTACCAGTCAGCCTCTGTCACTGCCTCTGCCTGTCAGCCTCTGCACTGCATATGCCTGTCAGCCTCTGTCACTGCCTCTCCCTCTACCAGTCAGTCTCTGCCTCTCCCTCTACCAGTCAGTCTCTGTCACTGCCTCTACCTCTGCCAGTCAGCCTCTGTCACTGCCTCTACCAGTCAGCCTCTGTCACTTCCTCTGCCAGTCAGCCTCTGTCACTGCCTCTGCCAGTCAGCCTCTCCCCCTACCTCTGCCAGTCAGTCTCTCTCTCTCATTGCCTCTGCTTCTACCTCTACAAGTCAGCCTCTGTCACTGCCTCTACCTCTCCCAGTCAGTCTCTCTCACTGCCTCTGCCAGTCAGCCTCTGCCAGTCAGCCTCTGTCACTGCCTCTGCCAGTCAGCCTCTGTCACTGCCTCTGCCTGCATACACACAGCTAAAATTCATCAATAGACTTTATTCAAGAAACTTCTTGGTTAGGCCTAAATGTTCCTCCAAGCCACCACGTCATCGTCATGAAATGTCCATTAACTTCAATAACGTGACCAAGCAGATTATTTTTGATGACCCTCTCCACATACACAATGACAAGCTCTATTGTAACATCCTGCAAAACAACATGTTCAAATCATTTGCTTGTGACTGCCCCATTCATTGATGAGAAAAAACACGATGGAGGTCTAATATTTCAGGACATCAACAGACCAACAGACCTACTCACAACCAATGTCCAATGGTCCTTATTTTCAAATCCAATTTATTTTTTAGAAAGCCTGTTTTATATCAGCAGTTGTCACAAAGTGCTATACAGATACCCAGCCTAAAACCCCAAACAACAAGCAATGCCGATGTAGAAAGAAGCACAGTGGCTAGGAAAAACTCCCTAGAAAGGCAGGAACCTAGGAAGAAACCTAGAGAAACCAGGCTTATTTTGACACTCAAAGTAAGACAAAACAACTTGCTTTTGTTACTGCTATGCAGGAAACAGACAACGGACAAATCCTGCTCAATACAAGGCCTCAGACACACAGAGAAAAGGAAATCACTTTCCTTTTCCACAACCTGTGCTCTCTCTCTCTCTATCCCCCTCTCTCTCATGCAATGCATTATCCATCACAGAGCTACAGCGTGACAATCTAAACAACTGCGAGGACACAGTAGACATTATGACAAATGGTATCAATCTGGGTAAGATCAGGAAACTGGGGAAATTGAGTAAAAGAGTAGCTACATTTTGTGGCACATCTAGTTGGTCAGTTGGAATAGTGACATGGTTGGTGGGTCTGTGACAAATTGGTTGGAAGAATGCTCTCTCTCAGTTTTTCTTTCTGTATGTCTGTCTGTCTCTCTGAACACAGCTGGGATGGCTGATATGCCTTGGGGGAGACCCCTTGCTCTGTAGCCCAGTTAACCAGACATCAGAGTGGTCGGTCCTTCTGAGAATCCATCAAATATGGATATGATGTGACAAATCAGTGTTTTAAGATATTATAATGAATTTAAGGCACCAGAGAAAGAAAGGCGTCGTAAGAATAAAGTTAGTCTATCTACATTAACTCAGATGATTAGCTTTAGTCATATTCATGTAATAATCACAGATTAATAAAGTGTAATAACACACATGATGATACCACATTTAATAACAGCATTGCCTGTAGAGTAGCCATCCTCAGACCAGTAGCAAACCATGCAAAACCTCCCATCCCCAATAACTATTACTGAGTTACTAATACACTGCCAGGCACGTAAAAATAAAATACAGTACACCACAAATTCCACCCTTACTATGCACAGTCCGTTCATAAATGCCAAAAACGTCCTGTGTGTCTCAGCTGGCAGAGGATGGTGCTTGCAACGCCAACACGTACTGGGGACCAGTACGAAAAAGTACGAAACTGTACGCACACACTACTGTAAGTCACTCTGGATAAGAGTGTCTGCTAAATGACTCAAATGTAAATGTAAAAAAGCTGATTAAGTATGGAGTACATTGAGTCCAAAGCAAATAAGCCATCAAATTGACTCAGCACACATTGACTCAAGGTGTGTAACTGAGGAAGAGCTAGGGTACAGCTTCCCTGTGACACCATGGGTAAATAAATAAAGACATATTCCGGGTGAAATTGAGTCTGTATCTGGGAATCTGATTACAGGATACTAGCGAGGAGGAAGACCGACAGGAACTCTCCACAAGCAAGACAAGACACATTACTAGTAATTCATAGTCACTTTCACAGGTAGCCTGATGACTCACAGTAAATTATTTCACTGCTCTGTTGTTCGCTACATACTTTAGTCTGAGACTGTCATCGTTGAAATAGTTTGTGCTGACGAGGGGCGTTGTACAAAACAAAGTCATTAGCGATTGGATCATCTTTAACCAATTACATTTTAGTCATTTAGCAGACGCTCTTATCCAGAGCGACTTACAGGAGCAATTAGGGTTACGTGCCTTGCTCAACGGCAGGTCGACATATTTTTCAGCTAGTCGGCTCGAACCACTAACCTTTCAGTTACTGGCCCAACGGTCTTAACAGCTAAACTACCCGCTGCCCTATCAGAGTATGAAAGCCAATGACACATTTTCAAGCCACCGCTTTACCCATGTTTGTTCTGGCTTTGGCCCAATCCATTGGTTTCTGGACCAATCAGACGGCCCCGAATATGTTCGCATTCGCATTACCTAACGTAGCAGGCGTAAAATTAACGTCTGAAACTAGATCCCTTACATACTGGACTAGACGAGAAGCCAAAAAAACTGGTCGGGGAGGTTATATTCTGCACTGTTCAACCAATCCAGTACATGTGGAGGAGGGGTTAAGATGGCGTTGCCTTGTTAACGTCACAGGCTCTCTTACCATTTCCCGAACACCTGACAGAGGCTAGGGTTTGACCGGAGCAAGGAGTATGGGTAGCCAAGCAGTTTCAAAGGCACACCCAGACTACACACATCACTTGCTGTGTCATATCAGGTGTGACACAAGACAATGTCAACAGTTTAGCTAGGCCCTAGCTGTTAAGGCTATCGATGACTACAGTGATGATGATGTGGCTTGTGGCCATCATGCAGTCATACCATTGGTTGAGGGTCTTTGTGGCAATGAAAGCACTCCATTAAAAAAGTCCAAAATAACAAAAAATAAGGTTGATAAGGGGCCACATCTTATCAGTCAAGGTAGCATAACTCCACCCCCCCACCCATTGTACAGTGGATTCAGACCCCTTCAGGAAAGTATTCAGACCCCTTGACTTTTACCACATTTTGTTACGTTACAGCCTTATTCTAAAATTGATTAAATAGTTTCCCCCCCTTATCACTCCACACACACAATACCCCATAATGACAAAGCAAAAACTGTTTTTTTGACATTTTTGCAAACGTATACAAAAACCTACTGAGTCGTCTCTGCAGATCCTCTCAAGCTCTGTCAGGTTGGATGGAGAGCTGCTCCCGAGTGGTGCAGCAGTCTAAGGCACTGCATCTCAGTGCAAGAGGTGTCACTACAGTCCCTGGTTCGAATCCAGGCTGTATCACATCTGGTTGTGATTGGGAGTCCCATAGGGCGGAGCACAGGTTTGGCCGGGGCAACCCGTATTTGTAAATAAGAATTTGTTCTTAACTGACTTGCCTAGTTAAATAAAGGTTAAATAAAAAATAAATAAAAGAGTGTCACTGCACAGCTCAGGTCTCTCCAGAGATGTTTGATTGGGTTCAAGTCCGGGCTCTGGCTGGGCCACTCAAGGACATTCAGAGATTTGTCCCAAAGCCACTCCTGCGTTGTCTTGGCTGTGTGCTTAGGGTCATTGTCCTGTTGGAAGGTCAACCTTCACCCCAGTCTGAGGTCCTGAGCGCTCTGGAGTAGGTTTTCATCAAGGATCTCTCTGTACTTTGTTCCGTTCATCTTTCTCTCGATCCTGACTAGTCTCCCAGTCCCTGCCGCTGAAAAACATTCCCACAGCATGATGCTGCCACCACCATGCTTCACCATAGGGATGGTGCCAGGTTTCCTCCAGATGTGACACTTGGCATTCAGGCCAAAGAGTTCAATCTTGGTTTTATCAGACGAGACAATCTTGTTACTTATGGTCTGAGAGTCCTTTAGGTGCCTTTTGGCAAACTCCAAGTGGGCTGTAATGTGCCTTTTACTGAGGAGTGGCTTCCATCTGGCCACTCTACCATAAAGGCCTGATTGGTGGAGTGCTGCAGAGATGGTTGTCCTTCTGGAAGTTTCTCCCATCTCCACAGAGGAACTCTGGAGCCCTGTCTGAGTGACCATCGGGTTCTTGGTCACCTCCCCCGATTGCTTAGTTTGGCTGAGCAGCCAGCTCTAGAAGAGTCATGGTGGTTCCAAACTTCTTCCATTTAAGAGTGATGGAGGCCACTGTGTTCTTGGGGACCTTCAATGCTACAGAAATGAGTTTGGTACCCTTCCCCAGACCTGTGCCTCGACACAATCCTGTCACAGAGCTCTAGAGACAATTCCTTCAACCTCATGGCCTGTTTTTTGCTCTGACATGCATTGTCAACTGTGGGACCTTATATAGACAGGTGTGCCTTTCCAAATCATGTCCAATCAATTGAATTTACTACAGGTGGACTCCAATCAAGATGTAGAAACATCTCAAGGATGATCAATGTAAACAGGATGCACCTGAGCTCAATTTCGAGTCTCATAGCAAAGGATCTGAATACTTATGTAAATAAGGTATATCTGTTTTTTTATTTATAATACATTTGCAGAAATGTCTAAAAACCTGTTTTCACTTTGTCATTATGGGGTATTGTGTGTCTTGATGAAAACATGTTTTTATTTAATCAATTTTAGAATAAGGCTGTAACATAACGAAATGTGGAAAAAGTTAAGGGGTCTGAATACTTTCCCGAATGCCCTGTAAGTCACTCTGGGCAGCAACACATTGTGCCATGGAAATATGTTGTTTTTTCATTTTCTCAGTAGGCTATTTTATAGAGTGTGAATGATGAACATGAACATGTGATGTGTGACAGGGGAAAACAACAACAGCTGAGCCAGCTGACTAAATGCAATAGCCAACAATTGGAAAGCATGGCATATGAATCTATCAGTCGGTGTCCAGCTGCCTTGTTGACCTAATTTCTACATAAATAAAACATTATTACAGATTTTCTCATTCTAGGAACTGGTAATATTACCAATGTGTTGGAAAAATGAAAAAAAGACAGAAAAAATCATGAACGCATTGCAAAACATCATCATTACATAATTATTGTACCTACCATCACAGCCTTCATATTGAAATTTGACATCTCCGTCTTTCTGAATCCTCACATCCCGAGGTCCCTCAATCCTTTTCGGAGTATCCACCACTGATGCACCGGCAGCTGGGCCAGAATTCCTCCTATGTCCCTGAGCCAGGTTTATGCAGCATTGGTAACACACTGCCCACGCCTGCTCTTCGTTTATCGGTTGGCTGTAGAGCATTAAAATCTCCTCTAAAGACAGTTCACTTCCCCCTCTTTCCTCCAATCCGTCCATTTTTGCCATCCCGGGATACGGCGTCTCATCTCGCTGGACCGCAGCAGGGCCGATCAGCTCTCCGCTCTCCTCGTCCGAATCTCGCCGCTTGGCCATCCTTTCATTCTATCGACCGAGAAGGGCCGGTGATGACACTAATAAACGGGGGAGCCGCAGATAAACAAACGATCCGGGCAGCCTGAAGACATCGGAAAAGATGCGAAACAATTCGCATCACCCTCGAAACAGCAGCACCACCACGGACAATGATTATTATTTCACCCGCCTTGCAGTGTTTTCGTATGGGTACCAGTCATATGACGGATTGTTTGCATGGTCTAAATGCCTGTCAGGTTTCGGTCGACTTCAGAGGAATACATACATAGTTGACATGCGCAGCTAAAGGATGTTATTTCCCACTTTCCCTGTTATTTTGTGCCATCTGCTGTCCAATTTGATAGAGTACGGTGTATGTGAATACATCTAGGAAATGTGTAGGCTACTCTGGCAATTATGTTATGCTCTCAAACAAATACTATTTCTCAATGATGGATTTGGGAGCACATTTATATTCATATTGAATTCCTCATATTAATGTTTGAAGGCAGGGATTTCTTAAGGGTTATGTACATTCCTACTTCTCTATGGAGGAACTTCCTCTAACTACCCTGCACTTACTTCTGCAGAGGCCAAGCATGACTCACTCTCTTTCTCTCACACAACTGTAAACGTGGAAGATTCCTGCAGGGCCTGGCCGTTCATTGTAATATGTAATGTTTACAACCTTACCTACAGATATAGCCTACCAACACAGACAACCTCTAACCCCAATCACGGACAAAATACAGACAATTTTCTTCATATTGACTGTTTTATGTATTCATGGCATACATAATGCTTACACATACATATATCTCTTTTAACATCAAATATACACAACATCAGATAACACACAAATATAGCATCTTTGTAACACTATTTGTTGCCAAGGTGAACCAATACCTCATGAACATGTACCAGATGTGTTTGGGTGCAGGTAAAATAACAAATTGGTCACATACACAAGTATCTATGAATAGTACCACTCAAAGATGTAGCTATCAATATGCACAACACAGACATGGAATGATTGAAAATGCATAAACTACCATAAATAAATATTTAGAGATCTTATTCGTTTCAGCACACAGTTAAAGGCCCAATGCAGCCGTTTTATCTCAACATCAAATAATTTCTGGGTAACAATTAAATACTGTGATTGTTTTCAATAAAAAAATTGAAAATGGTCAAAAAGTAACAAAAAATAGAATTTTAGCATGAGCAATTTCTCAAGCAAGAATTTGACTAGGACTGTTTTGGATTGGGGATGGAAACTGTAAACTAGCTGTTATTGGCAGAGAGGTTTGGAACACTTTCATATTGGTCTATTAATTCATTTGTCACCAGTCAGGCGAAAACTCCATCCCACCAAAACAGGCTGAAATTTGAGTCTATCTTACACTAAAATGGCCTTATTCCACAATATCGTTCCAACCTCAGTGTGGAAATCTATATAAAACACAGGAAAATCACATTTTTGACTGCACTGGGCCTTTAAATACAGTGTACTTTGATTATGCTGTTTAAAAAAAAATCTGTAAACAAAACCAACAAAATTTACATCAAGCCATTGTTTGTCCTCAGTTTGTACAAATGGAGGGGGTCACTTTAAGTGCTTTAAACCACAAGGAATGAGCATGCACATCTGAGGAGAGCAAGGATAAACAGTATCACCCAGACATGAGGAGAGGAGGATTAGAGAGAGGAGATAGCAGGGCAGAGAACGGAGAAAAGAGCAAGACTGGGAGAAAGATTTACGGGAAAACAAGTTAGTCGGTACTCAGCATAAAGACAAGACAGAACAGAGGGGTCAGGTACAGTGAAAATCTATTTAAAGTCCAGCAGGTTACAGTCTATCTTGTAGTAAACATAAGGGTAGTACTCCTGCTGGCTCAGGTTCAAACCAGGGATATCCATGGCAGACTACAAGGGAATAAAGAAACACAGACCATTAGCTTACGTGGAAAATAACATTAACACGACAGGGATAATGTGGTTGTCTAACAGGTCTGCTGAACCAGACGATATCAAATCTCATTTAGCTAATGTACCAGAATTTTTAATACACAACATTTGTTTGGCATCGCAATGCCCCATTACTACAAAGATACAACGGGTATTTATCTGGGCACAACAGGTATATACACTACCGTTCAAAAGTTTGGGTCACTTAGAAATGTCCTTGTTTTTGAAAGAAAAGCATGTTTTTTGTCCATTAAAATAACATAAAATTGATCCGAAATACATTGTAGACATTGTTAATTTTGTAAATTACTATTGTAGCTGGAAATGGCAGATTTTTAATGGAATATCTACATAGGCGTACAGAGGCCCATTATCAGCAACCATCACTCCTGTGTTCCAATGGCACGTTGTGTTAGCTAATCCAAGTTTACCATTTTAAAAGGCTAATTGATCATTAGAAAACCCTTCAGCTGTGCTAACATAATTGCAAAAGGGTTTTCTAATGATCAACTAGCCTTTTAAAATGGTAAACTTGGATTAGCTAACACAACGTGCCATTGGAACACAGGAGTGATGATTGCTGATAATGGGCCTCTGTACGCCTTTGTAGATATTCCATTAAAAATCAGCCGTTCCAGCTACAATAGTCATTTATAAAATTAACAATGTCTACACTGTATTTCTGATCAGTTTGATGTTATTTTAATGGACGAAAATTTAGCTTTTCTTTCAAAAACAAGGACATTTCTAAATGACCCCAAACTTTTGAACGGTAGTGTATTTCAGGTCTAATTACTCACATCAATGACAGCTGCAGCGCTGCTGTCCAGGTGTTTGTATAGGTCATTGAGAACCTCCCTCAGTTTCTTCATGTTCTTCTTGTTGGGCTGGAGCAGCATGGCCTGGAAGTTCACGGGCAGCCCATATCTGTGGGAGCATGGGCAGAGCAGTTAAATCACTAACAGCAGGCACAGCACGCAGTCAGTTAGATATTTTATTTGTATTCAGGTTGACTTCTTGTCACTACAAGCATCTTGTCACTCACAACAAACATCTAACAATTGGACGACTGTTAGTACAGTGTGATCGTCATACCTTAAGACAGACTCCACAAAGACCCTCAGAGCCTTGATGTGAATCCATGCGATGAAGGCCTCACTGAAGTTCACTTTCAGCCATCGCACCAGGGGCCCCTGACAGAGGGAAAATAACACTTAGGGTTAGAGGCTCCATCCACCCCACTGTGTAGCTAGTACTGTCCAATAGTTTCACCCGCCCAACCCATCCCAGAATGGTTGCAGGGATGTCCGAACACTAAGTGTACTTGCAATGAACCATT
Source organism: Salvelinus namaycush (assembly GCF_016432855.1). Classification (NCBI taxonomy): domain Eukaryota; kingdom Metazoa; phylum Chordata; class Actinopteri; order Salmoniformes; family Salmonidae; genus Salvelinus; species Salvelinus namaycush. The sequence continues at coordinate 55,407,993 of NC_052311.1, forward strand.
TCTTTACAGTGTAACGTTTTGGTCACATATACCTTGGTCAGGCATCACATTTCTAGTCATATGACTTACAAACTGCTTCTTCTTGTCTGTGGAGAGACGTGTCATCTCCTCTTTGTCCGCATTCATCTCCTGCTCGTTGTACTGGAAGTCCCTGACTGTGTACCTGATAGAAACAGCAAGATAATTACATATGGAGAAGAGTGTGTGTGTGTGTGTGTGTGTGTGTGTGTGTGTGTGTGTGTGTGTGTGTGTGTGTGTGTGTGTGTGTGTGTTTGTGTGTCTTACTTGTTCTCTCTGGCCTTGTGTCTGAAGTCATCAATGGCCTTCCTGAATAGGGTGACGCTGAACAGACCACTGTCATGGTCCTCAAACAGCAGGCTGTAATAATGGGACAAACAGAACAGTCAGACAGGCATGATGGACTCACAATGAAATCCCTTCCTGAGCAGAAAATACTAAAAGAGATATGAAAGATATGGATTGAAGAGACTATGTACTGAAGTAGTTATTTTAACATGCATTCACCATGGGCTCTGAATCTCCTATAAACTTACTTAGTGGATCGGGGTACCACCATTTCAGACAACGTTTCATAGGTCTTCTGCCAGTCAGCATAACTCGTCCTAGAAGGATTTGGAATTGTTAGACAGCAAACTGATGTTATAAAAAAAGTTGAAATATGACACTGTTGTAAACTGGGAAAAAGTTGTACTTACTTTGGTACAACCACCAGCATAGTGATCAGATACTCAGAGTCAATCACAAAGTCCTCCTTCTTGACAATGTCAGCCAGACTCCTGGTCAGCAGGCTCCCCCTACAGACAACATGGTATTGTATGATATATTAGTGATAATGTAAACAAATGTTGAAAGAAACAATTGAACAAAGCAAATATGCATTGGAAGACTTTTCCTCAACAACACTGGTTCAAATATAATTCTCACTGAAGGCATAGATTAGCAGCAGTGGAAAAGATAGTTATGCCCTCGAGCAAAAGAAATGGACTGACGCGTTCTTCCTCTCCAGATTCTGCAGGTTCCCTTTCAGGTTGTTGTAGGCAGACGCTCTGGCCTTCAGGTCGTTGTCAATCTGGCTTACTTGCTGTAGAGAGGAAGAGGTCAAGTACTCAGAATATGACCCACGTAAAAACTGTGTACACAGTGTTTAACAACAAATTTACTCAAGAGGTAGAGAAAATACAGTTGATTGATACCATTGAAATATCATTTACTTGTTGATATCTATATACTTTCATGCGCTATCGAAATCATGACAATTATTTTTTTAAAGGGTTTCCGTCTAGCTAATTATCAAGAGAATCAGATGAGGAGGGTAGGAGAAAGACTTGCCTTGGATATGATATCAGAGATGTTCTTCAGTGACTGCTTGATGGGGTACTTGGCCATGTCCCACTGAAACCGTGTGATGTAGGTCACCAGATCCACTAGAGGGAATCAAAGCATTGTTATTGAGGAAAGGACTTGTTAGAATGACGTTTTTATACTATGATGCATGGCTTTATGGGCAATTGCAAGATACTCTTATCAACCATTTCTAAATGTGCTGGTAATTCCTTAGTAGGTCGTATTAACAGGTTAAAAGGATAATTGCTTAGTCAATCAATGTGCACAGTAGAGGTAGCAGCACACTTCCTGGATTCATTGTTTTTCAGGAGTCCTTTGTATGTGATGATAACTAACTAGCTAATCTCTAATGTCCTCCATTGTTTTCATATGAGTAACTTGTATGTGATGATAATGATAGAAATAGAATGACCAACTTGAATGGGAATGGCCATTCTTGTAATTATATTTATGCGATAATAACTGCCTCCATTGTTTTCATACCAGTATCTTGTATGTGATAACTAGCTGCATTGTTTTCATATGAGTAACTTGTATATGATGATAAGTACCTCCGTTGGCCAGCAGGTTCTCCTGGACTTTGTCTCGGCTGTCCTCCAACACATCAGCCATGTACTGAGACACCTTCTTCACCACACTGTAAACAGCCAGGAGACATTCACACAGTCAGGCTGCAGTCAGCAAGCCCTCATCAAAAGGGGATTATAAACTGGATGATTCGAGCTCTGAATGCTGATTGGCTGACAGCCGTGGTATATCAGACCGTATACCACGGGTATGACAAAACAGTTATTTTTACTACTCTAATTACATTGGAAACCAGTTTATAATAGCAAAAGGCACCTCGGGGGTTTGTGATATGGCCAATATACCACGGCTAAGGGCTGTATCCAGGCACTCCGCGTTGCGTTGTGCTTAAGAACAAATCAAATGAAACTTTATTTGCCACATGCGCCGAATACAACAAGTGTAGACTTTACCGTGAAATGCTTACTTACAAGCCCTTTACCAACAGTGCAGTACAAGAAGAAGAAAATATTAACCAAGTAGACTAAAATAACAAGTAATAAAAAAGTAAGACAATAAGAATAACGAGGCTACATTATATACAGGGGGCACCGGTACCGAGTCAGTGTGCGGGGGTACAGGCTAGTTGAGGTAATCTGTACATGTAGGTGGGGGCGAAGTGACTATGCATAGGTAACAAACAGCGAGTAGCAGCAGCGTACAAGGGGGGGGTTATCAATGTAAATTGTCCGGTGGTGATTTTTATTAATTGTTCAGCGGTCTAATGGCTTGCAGGTAGCAGCTATTGAGGAGCCTTTTGGTCCTAGACTTGGTGCTCCGGTACCGCTTGCCGTGCGGTAGCAGAGAAAACAGTCTATAAAACTTGAGTGACTGGAGTCTCTGACAATTTTATGGGCTTTCCTCTGACACCGCCTATTATATAGGTCCTGGATGGCAGGAAGCTTGGCCTCAGTGATGTACTCGGCCGTTCGCAATACCCTCTGTAGCGCCTTACGGTCAGATACCGAGCAGTTGCCATACCAGGTGGTGATGCACCGGTTAGGATGCTCTCGATGGTGCAGCTGTAGAACCTTTTGAGGATCTGGGGGCCCATGCCAAATCTTTTCAGTCCCCTGGGGGGGGAAAAGGTTTTGTCGTGCCCTCTTCACGACTGTCCTGGTATGTTTGGACCATGATAGTTCGTTGGTGATGTGGACACCAAGGAACTTGAAACTCTCGACCCGCTCCACTACAGCCCCGTCGATGTTAAAAGTGAGCCTATTTGGCCTGCCTTTTCCTGTTGTCCATGATCAGCTCCTTTGTCTTGCTCACATTGAGGGAGAGGTTGTTGTCCTGGCACCACACTGCCAGTTCTCTGACTTCCTCCCTATATGCAGTCTCATCGTTGTCGGTGATCAGGCCTACCACTGTTATGTCGTCAGCAAACTTAATGATGGTGTTGGAGTCGTGTTTGGCCACGCAGTCGTGGGTGAACAGGGAATACAGGAGGGGACTAAGTACACACCTTTGAGGGGCCCCAGTGTTAAGGATCAGCGTGGCAGATGTGTTGTTGCCTAATCTTACCACCTGGGGACGGCCCGTCAGGAAGTCCAGGATCCAGTTGCAGAGGGAGTTGTTAAGTCCCAGAGTCCTTAGCTTAGTGATAAGCTTCGTGGGTACTATGGTGTTGAACGCTGAGCTGTAGTCGATGAACAGCAGTCTCACCTGGTGTTCCTTTTGTCCAGGTGAGAAAGTGCAGTGTGGAGTGCGATTGAGATTGCGTCATCTGTGGATCTGTTGGGGTGGTATGCGATTTGGAGTGGGTCTAGGGTGTCCGGGAGGATGCTGTTGATGTGAGCCATGACCAGCCTTTCGAAGCACTTCATGGCTACCAACGTGAATGCCATGGGGCGGTAATCATTTAGGCAGGTTACCTTCGCTTCCTTGGGCACAGGGACTATGGTGGTCTGCTTGAAACATGTAGGTATTACAGACTCGGTCAGGGAGAGGTTGAAAATGTCAGTGAAGACACTTGACAGTTGGTCCCCGCGTGCTTTGAGTACATGTCCTGGTAATTCGTCTGGCCCAGCGGCTTTGTGAATGTTGACCTGTTTGAAGGTTTTGTTCACATCGGCTACCGAGAGCATTATCACACAGTCATCCAGAACAGCTGGTGCTCTCGTGCATGCTTCAGTGATGCTTGCCTCGAAGCGAGCATAAAAGGCATTTAGCTCATCTGGTAGGCTAGCATCACTGGGCAGCTCGCGCCTGGGTTTCCCTTTGTAGTCCGTAATAGTTTACAAGCACTGCCACATCCGACGAGCGTCAGAGCCGGTGTAGTAGGATTCGATCTTAATCCTGTATTGACGCTTTGCTGAATTTGATGGTTCGCCATAGCCCTTAGCCGTGATATATTGGCTATATACCACACCTCCTCGGGCCATATTGCTTAAATACACCATGCTTTCATATAGCACTCTGCTCAAGACATCAAAGTCTAAGCAGACTGTTCATTGGGCAGGGTATGAGTGTTTATGCATCTACAGCACCAGACTAACAACTGTGCACATTATACAGTATACATTTGAAAGAACTTTTAAATGGAAAATGGACCTGTAGGCCTACTACTTATTATTCACAGAAATAGATTGTAACATTTTTTTTTTTAGCACTGTAGTTGCCTTCCCTGAACCAAAATGATGCGGATAATACTTGATATGATTACATTCCAATTGATGTGTGATCAGTGGATGACGGAGAAAAACTAAATTCCATGCAATGACAGAATGCTTGATGTCAATAAGCCTCAGGCTTGTTTGTCTACACAACTGACACCTAAAAACACGGTCAGATTAAGCAAATCCAAATTCAGTCTGTAAAGGTGTTACTTTGGCATGAGCTTTCGCATCTTCAGGTTTCCTACAGACGAGTTCCAAAACAAGGCTGATATTACCCTATGAGAGTTAACTGGGTTGCTAATGTTGGCATTTTTTGAGAGTCAATGTCTACAGAGGAAGCAGGGCTTGCTTAGTATGTGTGAATTTTTGGACGTCGAGATTTTCCAAGGATTATAAATAAACTTCAAACCAACAGCAGCACACAAGTCATGAGCGATAAATATGACTGAGTAAAGAGATGCTGGTGTGTCACCAAACTGTAAATTGCTAACTTTAGTCTGTGGGCCTGCTAGCCTCACGTTGGTGTGAAATTCCTTACTGTAGCAAGGTTAGGGTCACGGAGGGATTACAGAATTGACTGGACTCTGAAGACATCAGACTCACACTGGTTTGTGAGGCACTTTGACAAAAATAATATGTCTATCACAACACATTCACAATGGACAAGCTGTATACATAGTAATGAATTTGATATTTTGTACAGTAATCCTGAAGTGATACTTAATGTTGAAAGGGGAAATTGCAGTGTAGTAAAAAGCCTACCCTTCAATAAAGGAGTCCAGTTTGGCCAGGTCATCTGACAGCCCAACTAACACATCTAGCGTCCCCACCTGTTAATGCAAAAAGGACAAAAGGACAAATGTGTCAAAGCTTTGATTCAAACAGTATTTCCCATACCATCATATACCCAGGGCGAGCCCATTTTATAGATGGGCTGAGCCCATCGGTTCATTGGCTTGATGCCAGAGGCCTAAATGTTGCTTTGGGGGCCTTTGATCAAACTAGGGCCAACTCAAACTATGGCAAAGACTGGATGAGAGTCCTGAGGTCAGGGGGTCTGGTTGTGCTGCCTGCCTGTGTTTTGTTTTCTCAGTGACATCTGAGAGTCAGTCACCCAGCAGTGACATTCAGTGGCCCATGTGCTTTGGATGGCGGCGCTTTTGTCGGGACCCCTTCATGTGTTGCAAAATGTTCCGTCGCGTGCCGTGTACCCCAAGTGGCAAAGGGGTCAGTAGGGTCACAGAGGATAACCATCAACCATCCTCTAGGGACTCTGGATACTTTCCCTGAAATATAATGGCCATTGAATCATTTTGGATGGATGGCACTTATGGAGTACTGAAAGGAGAAAGCTTTGACCCATAGCATTATTAACAGATCACTTATTGGGAGCAGTGAGCGGAAAATACTTATTTCTCTGTAGTTGCTTTTGGAGTAATATGGGGAATATGATTTAATTTGTGAGTAAACTATGGCAATGTTTCGTGGAAGCCTTGACCCACATAGGAATGTAGAGGAGCTAGTAAGTATACTGAACAAAAATATAAACACAACATGCAACAATTTCAAAGATTTTACTACAGTATAAGGAAATCAGTCAACTGAAATAAATTCATTAGAGCCTAATCTATGGATTTCACATGACTGGGCAGGGGCGCAGCCATGGGTTGGGGAGCCAGGCCCAGGCCCAGCCAATCAAAATTAGTTTTTCTAAAGACAGAAATACTCCTCAGCACACCCCCTTCCCTTCCTCAGATGATCCCGCAGGTGAAGACGGATGTGGAGGTCCTGGGCTGGCGTAGTTACACATGGTCTGCGGTTATGAGGGTGGTTGGATGTACTGCCAAATTCTCTAAAACGGCTGCTTATGGTAGAGAAATTAACATTAAATTCTCTGGCAGCAGCTCTGTTGGACACTCCTGCAGTCAGCATGCCAATTGCACAACACAATGTGGCATTGTGTGTGTGACAAAACTGCACATTTTAGAGTGTCATTTAATTGTCCCCAGCACAGGGTGCACCTGTGTAATGACCCTGCTGTTTAATCAGCTTCTTGAAATGCCATACCGGTTAGGTGGATGGATTATCTTGGCAAAGGAGATATTCTCAGTAACAGGGATGAGAGAAATAAGCTTTTTTTGTATATGGAACATTCCTGGGATCTTTTATTTCAGCTCATGAAACATGGGACCAACACTTAACATGTTGCGTTTATATATTTGTTCAGTATAAGTTAGTTGGGCGATATGGCCATTTTCATTCAATATTTTTCTCACTTTTGATGGTATATTTGAGTAGTGCATGCAGGATAGCAACAAGTGAATTCTAAGTGTTTTTTTTAAATTCTCAACCAAACTAGGAGAACTGACAGTGAATAACTTTTTATTTTATTTAGCACTGTCAACATATTGTTATAGACGGTATCGTAAAAATCCATACCGGTATTCACAACCTATCGCCCAGCCCTACAAGTTAGTATGGTAATGTAGCAGCTACTATCTATGGCTACTGCTGCATGCTAACCTTGAGGTCTGGGATGTTGAACTTGTTGTTGGTGGACAGGTTGTTGTTGCGGGTGGTGGCCACCATCATCTGGTCCCATGTCTGCTGGCAGGTCTTCTCTCCAGGAGCTGAGATCAACCAGAACTCTGTCATGGCTACACACTGATTACTACAGCCTCACAACAAAATGCACAGAGATGGGCGCTGTAAGACAAGAAAAAAAACTGTTTTACTTGTTAAACAGGACTTAATTTGTAGTACAATATTATCAATCGCAACGTTATTCTCTATTTCATGTTGATACATCAGTAAATAAATGGTAGCAAGACAACATTGACTGCTATTTAATCAATCTCTGTCTCCCCAAACCTGTCTTATCTACGTGTTGCTGATATATCTGGTTAGCTAGCGAGCATGCAAGATAAAGGATATTTGTCTTCTTATGCTTTACATCAAAAGTTGCTAACGTTAGCTAAACCTCACTAACGTTACTGCAAGTGACATTCTCAGTTGATTGAAACATGACCCATAGCTAGCTAGCTAGCATCACATGATATCAAGTAGATTTACAGTAAAAAAAAAAATACAGTTTTCACATTTCTTACCTGAGATCTAATGACAAAACTATTCGAACACTAATCAATTACTACCGTACAATTCCTATGGTTCAATATTCATAACTGCCAATCAAATCGTAAGACTGGAGGTCTTTCCAGCAGCATCACATTCATGTCAGCTGATCAGATGAGGAACAGAAAGGCCTCTCGTGGGGGAGGGGAACTTTTTGACGTCACGATATTTGACAGACGACCTCAGCTGGTTTGGAGGAGGTACTACAGCATCGACATTTCAAAACAGAGTAGGACGATTTTTTTCTTACAGAAATCGTTTACAAAAAGTAGCAGGGTTGGGGTCAGTTGATCCATTTAAATTTAGGAGTGCTATTTATTTACAATTAGTAATTTTAACCATTGAATTGTAGTTGCATGATCCCCTCAAGAATGTACTGTACTTCTTGTGGGTGTACATGCTATGATATTCCATAATATCAGTGACATTCTTGCTATCTTAGTTCTGAGGGCACAGACAGTCTCAAATGCCCAGTCAGCTGGAATTTGGGGTGTAGACGTTCTATATTTGGACAGGAGTCCAGCCGTTTCCTGACTCTGGGTGTCTCCCTGCTCAGAATTCAAGGAAAACCCCACAAAGGGACATGTTTATAGTTCAGTAGGTCTGGGGTGCATTGTTTGGGATACAATGCCTGGTCTGGCTGGAGCCAGCCGACCAGCCAACCCCTCAGATCAAACGACAGGCCAGGGACCAGGGTGGGCTGCCCACTGTTGGCCGCAGGCCAGTCTACAGGGACATGTCTGGGCACGTGCACTGTAATCACTGTCTCATTTGGGCTACAGACACACAGACTGGGTCTGGGTCATTGAGTGGGGATGATGATGTGAGGAGAGGTATTAACTGAGTGTGTCCTCAACAAAAACTTCCTCTAATACAAGTTATTCATACAGTGTGAGAGCTCTGAAAAACCTATGGATGAAGGTCATTGCTGCAACTTTGTGTATTTCAAAGATGAATGTCAACATTCTCTATCATTCCCATCTCAGTTACATGGTTTAATATATCCAAAGCATTACACAAAAATAGAGCACCAAGTTTGTTGTTGAGTCCTACCAACAGAAACATGTGTCACATGCTCCCTCTAGTTCTAATGCTTTGTATACAGTGCTTAACTTTACATATCACATGTTTGAACTGTTACCCATGAGTTTGAGTGAGCATGACACTGACAAAACATCTTACTACAAAAACATGACATGATTAAACTGTAAATTACAAAATAATATACAACTACACATTCCTTATACTGTGTACAAACTTTCAAGACCCATATAGTATCCTCAGTTTCTTTCACTGTATTCAGGTTAGTTCTATTTTCCCAGCTAGTTATTCTGAGCCTTCTGAGGGACATTACAGTAAATCTAATCTAGTATGTCTGAATTATTATGGACTGCCTAGGGCAGAAAGGGGGAGGAAGAGGGAAATTGTGTGAGATAAGCATTATCTTGTATTATTGTTTCAGTGGCAGATTGGATCTATTTGTCAACCTCTCTGATACTAGTGTTACAAGGCCAACATGTCCAAGGCTCGAGTCCAGAATCAGACTCATTGACTTCAGGAAAATGTTAGAGAGACTTGAGAAGAGAGGGATACTGGAGTGCTTTTACAGTTTCCTTTTCAAGGTGTCTATTCAGAGTTGTAACCTGTAAAACACTTTTTATATATAGAATAAAATAGAATAGAATATTGGTATTTTATAGTAAATTAGCAGAATGCAGTAGCTTTTATTGACTATTATTTACTGGATTTACACAGTTTGTATTTGACCCTGCTCAAAATTCAGCTCAGAGAAAAGGTCTGTGTAGAGGTAGTTTTACTTATCAACATTCTTTGGCAAATGCGTAAGGCTGAAACACCATGGTGCAACTCACAGCATTAGAAACAAGTACTAGATCAAGCCCCATTGTATAATGCAGGGACTGATGATTGACTATATTCATTTGGATTTAGCCATTTCAACCTCCCCATACCTCTTCTACACAACAAAGAGTGGAGGGATTCACTTGACCTACCAAAGGCCATGTGCTTAGACAACCACTGTGATACCAGTTATTCAATGAAGAATTTAGTTTTCCACTAGGTTCACTAGTCTTGTGATGTTGTGCTTTGTTGCAGCATAACATAACACTATCTAAGAACTGTGAGGAATACTTTAATTTGTCCTCAAATGTAACTATTATATTTTTGTTGGAGGTGTAGTGATTTGAAAAGGCAAATAGGATGGATACTAATTAACACAAATAGGTTTCCCTTTTATAGGAACAATAACAATAACACACATTGGTTATTGATTATTTTAAGTTCCACTATGATTTATTATCACAATCCATAGAGTCCTCTGATAAAAGAACATGGAGCTTTCATTGTGTGTAAAATATGTGGTGTTTGCTCATGCAACAGTAATTGTGTTCATATCATCTGGCTGTTGGTCATACTAAATAACTCTGTGTATATAATGTAGGCTTCAGTGGGGTGATATTTTGATGTAATCTGGCCCCGGTTTGCAAATGAGAATTCCAGTTGCACAATGCACGCCACTGGAGTGTTTTCACTCACTGTGGGCGGTATACACTACGACAGCAAGTGTGCTCAGTGTCCCGGGCTATTATGATCACAACAATGGAAATCAAACATTATGTTTTTCTGGAAGCCACTTTAGATGCTATGTGTGATTATGATTAGACTCAATGCATACCCTCATCTACAGTCTTGGAGAACAGACACAAAGCTCGGAACAGATTCTTTTGTGTTGTGGTCCATAGGATAAACTTTCGCTCTCAAGTCTTGACAATTGGCCAAGAAACATTTATGTTTGAGCAAAACAAACAGAACCATTGTGTATTTTTCCCTTACCAATACCCATAGCTCATCTGACATTATGAGTTCACACTCCTCTAACCACCGTCTATCTAAGATAAACAGGCCAAATGTGTGGGTTTGGACTTTGCACATAAGCTATGTACCGGTGGCTATTCATAGGAGCTAAGTGCATGTCCTAAGCTTACTCCATCATTATATAATAAGGAATTTAAATCATATTTGGTCCTTTGCAGCTAAATACAAAGTGATCAGGGCCAATTGAGAATCATACGGGACCAATAATAGTCTCATAATTGTTCTTAGATATAAAGAAATGATGTACATTATTACAGTTTGAATTGCAATGTAATGTTTGAATTGTAATGCAAAAAGAGACAGTTATCCATATATTTCATTTCAACGTTCATTGTTCCCGCCCTGGATGCCTCCAATTTTGACCAAAGGAACATGTACTGTGGACATCTACTGTGGTTGCTGAAAATGGACATTGACCACAAAACAAGACAGCTGATATGGATTCCTGTAAGACAACGTGTATGAAAATAAGAAAGGGTACGATAACAGTAGCCTGTTTTTATATATTCTAAATATAATATAAAAAACAGTTCTCAGAATATACAATTTCATGAAGTGCTATTTTCATTCTCACATGCACTTAGCCTATCAACTGATAAACACCACTTGTGAAATCCTGTATGTGTAGTATGCTGGTGGTGTGTCTAAGCCTTAGGAGCCATGACTAACTTCTAAAGGTGATCATAGCCCATACCACAATGTAAACGCATACAATCTCTGTACGCAGAGAGCAGCATAGGTTTGTGGCTGCAGGAGAAGCAAGTTTCAGGATAGTCTGGATGGCTGTTCAGACAGATCCCTGATGACTACACTAACTAATTACTCTATGAATCCCATTGTCTGTAAAAAAATAAAAAAATAATACATCACAACAAAATTTAACATTACCTACATAACCAAGTTATCATTGAGACAACAGTCAACAGGTAGATAAAAAAAACTGTCAAATGAGTCAATTTGCAGGTACCCAGTCCCCCTGTCTGAAACTAAATTCATTGATTTTTCCAATTTGAAATAGACATCCTTCTCCACCAATAGGCAAGAAGGGTGGCGTGTAAATTCATCTGTGGGTAATATACTCCTTTGCGTCTTCAGAGGGAAGCAAAACTTCACAAACTCTCGGCAGACAAGGCTGAGGTTGTTAAAACACCTGCAATCTAATTTCACACTGTTGAACTTCAAGCATGTGTTGCCAGAATACAAGAAAGGAGTACCAGTGACAATTTGTGGACAACATTTACATTTATCGCGGTGCCATGGGAAAAAGCATGAAGACGTAACCAAGGTAACAATACTATCTGATTGAGACATTACATTCTCAGAACCGTATTCTGGCAATAATTGAATATAATATAAAATAATATAAATAATATAATATTAAAGGGGAAATCTGCATTTCAAACAATAACAATCCACCTATCTCGCCACTGTTTTGGTAAATAGCTGAGGAATGGGGCTGGAGAAATCAAATTCATAGACAGAGCTATGGATGAAATAAATGTTCTGACCATATAAAAATGACTTTTGAGGCTATATATACAGTGTTTGTTTACAAAACATGTGGTAAACAATCTTAGGGGGCGGAAAGGTAGCCTAGTGGTTAGAGCGTTGGGCTAGTAATCAAAAGGTTGCAAGTTCGAATCCCCGAGCTGACAAGGTACAAATCTGTCGTTCTGCCCCTAAACAAGGCAGTTAACCCACTGTTCCTAGGCCGTCATTGAAAATAAGAATTTCTTCTTAACTGACTTGCCTATAAAATAAATATTTCGGGTTATGATAGGGTACGGCAGTTGAACTAAGCTCATTTATGAGTTCTTTTTCAATAATCGATGGGTAGAGATCGTTCATTTAAAAGTAAACTTTTTAAACTGCTTATCCTTAATAAATACAAATTATAAATAATATGAGTTTGTTTAAACATAATTCTCAGCATATCAATAGCATAGGTATAGTTGTATATATTATCACAAAAACTAGATATCACACATGAATAAAATAAAATAATGCTTAGAAATAAAATACAAACAATTTACCTATCACTCTCATTTGCTTTGACAGCTCGAAAACCCCGCCCATCTGACGTTATTTTCCGCTCCCCTTTCTTTCCAAAGATTTTTATAACTAAACCAAGATAGACCACAGCCTGTCGTTTCCAATAGGAACAAATGAGTCATAGTGGGAAGAACAAGGAATGAGGTGGGCAGAGCCAAGCACGAGCTAGCGAGATCCTATTTTCATGTTCTAGCTACATCTGCATATTTCCGTTGGGGAACTCCTACTGTATGAAGTGCGCGTGTGCAATAACTCAATTCGCCGTTGCACTCCTTATAAGCAACGCGATTTTTAAAAACGTTTACAAATGGAAAAGTCTACAAAACTTGGTCCACTCTGTTCAAAACAGATTCGTGTTTTGGGAACAGAAAACTGTATTGAGATCAAATGTTTAATCGATGAGAAAATTAGCAGAATTTAGTGCAAAATCCATCTCCATCCATCTTCTCCCACTGCTGGCCACTGGGCTTCCTCTCACTACCAGATTTGGTAGTCAGTGGAAACGCCAAGCGAATGCTTCACATTTAAACATCCGGTGAAATATCTGCCTCATTGTTCTATCTGTGTTTCTTCCTCTCTGTCGACTTCGGCAGTTTTGTTCGCTGCGTAGCTACGAAAGGGTTCGATTTAGCTTCAAATTTCGATCTGCACCTTCGCTTTGATGGCATTTTTTCTTTCCTATAGTGCCCCCGCCACTCTTTGAAAATTCCACCTAAAAGGAAAAAACGATCCACCCCAAATATTGGGTTTTATTCTCACGTAAGTACCTTCTAGCTACCTAGCTTGCTTGCTAACTGGCTAGGTAAGTGGCTCACGTTAACTGTTTAAGGAGGGAAATTAGCTAGCGTTAGCCGCAGATAGTTAGGTAATGAACGAACTAGCTAACGACTGACTGTCATTATTGTCGTCATTCATCAAAGTTATTTAGCTAGCTATTTTAGTTTATTATATATTATCCTAGCTAGCTAACTGTGCTAGCTAGATAATTAACATTAGCTACGATTACTTTGAAAACGGTATCGGGGTGTTTCTAGCTAACTAGCGAATCGTTAGACGCTATATAACTAGCACTCGCAATCTTATTTACAGCCATTTATCACACAGGGTTAGCTAATGTTCGCCTGCTGAGTTGGCATGTAATGTAAGTTAGCTGGCTAGCTATGGACGGTTTGTTTTGACATTTTAGTGTTGTTATTTTGAAAACCACAGTGGTACAATCAATAGCTATTTAGTTGAGGTTGGAATTTAGTTAACAACATTTAGCATATTCGACAACATAAGGTACAACGTGGCACTTGCATTCATTCAAAATTGAGAAATGATTTAGGATTATGAAAACCATAACAACATTTTAAAAAATCACACCTGTTATAGCTGTGAAAACCACCAGTCCCTAACGATCAATTAACCTATGTCTTGCTTTCCCATTCAATATTTAATTTGATCTCATCTAATCCTCAGAGCCAGCTTTGCCTCTCTTTCCTCTTGACTCAACTGTATCTTGTCTTCTGTGCAGGTGTACAATTACTACCCAGAGGGCTTAGGGGCGGCTCTCCGCCGAGAGCCGTTCGACTTCAACGCCGAGCCACCTTGGGATCCTAGCTGATAGTGGGGGAGCTCCATCTCCTAACTCGTCCATGTGAGTAGACATCAGGTCACGTAGGAGGAGTAATGATCTCGGTTCAGTTTAGCCTCTTGGATCATAGTAATTATAAAACACTATGGACAGGGGGACCTTGATCCTAGATCAGCACCCTTACTCTGAGACGCTTTGTGAATATGGGTCCAAGTCACGCTGACACCATAATAACCCAAACATGTCCTTGTGGTGACTGTTGAAATAACAATAGCATAGTGTTGTGCTACTTTTATCTGATGCTCTCTGTCCCTGTTTTTACTGGTGACTGGTTAGATCCAGTAACAGAGAGGAGGGGCCACTCAGCTATGAGTCATAGTTGTAACACAATGTTTCCTGTCTTCACCTGTAACCTACATGTTATGATTTCTTTGTGTATGTCATGTTGTAAGCCTACTGTTAGATTTGTGATATGCTTTTATTTCCTCCCAGGTCTTTACCCCAATGAAGTTGGTGGTCTGTAGAGTTAAGCATTTTTCAAAGTTGCACAAATGTTTTTGTCCATCAACCAAAAAGAGACCATAATTTGTGACCTTTGATCTTTTGTGTTAATTGTAGTGGGTTGTTGTCAGTGTTTTCAGACTGCTGAGATGTTTTAGTCATGCCACGGCTGTCCTGTTTCTTAGAGCCATTCCAGCTTGCTATCATGAAGCTGTCTCTGTGTTTTTGAACTGCCAGTACGAGGCTCCCAGCCACAGAACAGAGACAGGGAGACACACAGCACCCTTATGATCATAATAGTCCAACCTGGCTGTGCGACACTGCACCCCTCTGATCACAGACAGTGTTCTGGTCCAATCCAGCCATCAGACATTGCAGTCTGTGAGGCCAACCAACCAGACATTGTGTCACCCCACACACCCAGGCCCACAGACACAGGCCCACAATGCACTACTGACTGACGTATTATCTAACATTATCGAATGCAGAGATCTGACATCCCATGCCGCTGGTATTGTACCCAGATAATGCCATCAAAAGAAACCTTTATGGGTCACTGCCAGTGGGATTAATCCTAATTGTCGGGAGTAATTGATGGTAAGGTAAACAAACTCCATGCCCCAGAGATCTTGTTTTCACAGTGGCTGTCCAGACACCCAGGGCTTCCCATACACAGCCCCATAACGTGATTTCCACCTCGACCTCTGATTGGCTGCCCTCACAACTATCTTGGTTCACAGCCGGTTCACAAACCATCCTAAAGGCTTAACTGGTCAAACTAAGTGTAACATTTAGAGAAAAGTAGACCAACTGCTTTTGCCTTTTTCTGTAAAATAATTCCCTTTTTCTTTCCCTCCATTTTTGTAATGATTAGATGGAACTCATTTTCCCCATCCACTTCAATAGTTAGGGCTATATTTCACGCTGCCTCTCTTCCTGTGTTTTCCAGTTTGCTGCATACTATCAAGGACCCCAGGGGCTCAGAGAGAGACCACTTCACCCAGCGGCTCAGAGAGAGACCACTTCACACAGAGGATCAGAGAGAGACCACTTCACCCAGGCATAATTCTTTATGACTGGCAGATAAGCAGACAGCAGTTGAGATGAAGGGACTAGCTGACGAACCAAACTACTCCGTCGCCCTGCTGGAGGGAGCCACAGCCCTCAGCGACGTGGTTGAGAATCACATTTATGAACAAACACTGGTAAGTACTGTGAAGAGACATTCTCTGTACATTAAAATACTTGCACATTTTGAAGTCTTGCTACTTTATAGCGAATCGAAGTTGTGCCCTTGGAAATTAGATTAGTTGATTGCCTAATCCAGAAATAGATTGATAAATTCTAGCAATCACCACATAAATAAATTGATTGAGGATGTGACAAAGTACAATGCTGCTGTGTAAAACTGTGTGCCAGTCTCGTCCCACTTGGTTGAAGTGGCAAGTTAATGAGTCATTAACGCTGACCACACTCTATATGCTTTCAATTCACACCAGTGGAAAAATGAGGTTGTGGATCGCTCTTATGTAATTGTATGGTGTTGGATGAGGGACAGTAAGAATAATCAGTCATTGTGTACTTGACAGATACAGGTGAATGACATCATAGCATGCCAAACAGCCAGTAAACCTGTCGTGTCATGTTTTTCTTCCCTCAGGCTGAGAAGAATGCGTTCTTCGTGGCAGACTTGGGGGTCCTTATGAGGCAACATGTTCGCTGGCGAACCCACATGCCCCAGATGCGTCCCTTCTATGCTGTCCAAGCCAACAGCAGCTTGGCTGTCATTGAGATCCTAGCTGCTCTCGGCACTGGCTTCATTTGCACCAACAAGGTGCCTGCAGCGCTCTCTCCCACTACTACTGTTATAACACCGTAATAGCATAACAAACAACCTGTCCAGATCAAATTGCATTTTAGTGTAGACTAACTTACTGGTCCTTTTCCACAGCTTTAGGATGTGTGTTTCAGTTAAATACATTTTTATAGATTCTAGGCTTACATCAGTTGCAGTTTCTCACAGCTCTGATTACCATTTTGTTGGGCCAATTACTGCTTTATAACGGCTTCATAAGTCGAATGGCCTCTACTCACAGAAAATAGGAAAGAGCGCCATCTAGTGGAGAAATGTCTCGCTGCCACCGCATTGCTCCTTCACAACTTAGAGCTGTAATATCAACGTTGATGTTTTTGTGTCTTTTCAGTATGAGTTGGAGCTTGTGCAGGGCTATGGCGTTCCCTCTGAAGACATTATCTACAGCGGTGTGTGTAAGCAGCTCTCCCAGATCAAGTACGCAGCTAAGAACGGCATCGACTTCCTGGTGTGTGACAACGAGGCCGAGCTACGCAAGATCGCTCGCTGCCATCCCTGTGCCAAGTAGGTGTCCATGTAACTGTTATTAGACCGTTATTTTAAAAGTCTATTTCATACTCTACAATACAACTACAATGGGTATGAATATGAAATACCTAAAAACGATAATCTCCATCCATCTCTGCTCAGACTGCTGCTGCAGGTGGCCACAGAGGCTTCCAGCGAGGGTGATGAAATGGGCATGGCGTTTGGCTCCAAGCTGAAGGACTGCAGACACCTGCTGGAGAGCGCCAAGGAACTGGGCCTGCAGGTGGTGGGGGTCAGGTGAGTCCTTCTGCAACGCCACCGTTCCTCTAGTCAGAGTTCATTATTATATTCTAGGTTTTTCTCTTTTTTATTGTCTTTTAATTAAGTGCTAATAAATTAAACTGTATGCAAACAGCAGAATTGTATGCCTGTCTGTCCAGTACTATTTTCACCCTGAGGAGAAAATATTTTACTGTATCATTGGGGATTGACCATTGGACAATTCAGCAGTATTTTTTGTTTGCCTGAAGAATATGGTCACTTGCCTGAAATTAGAAAATATTTGTTTACACCCAAATTGCCGTAACTTGTCGGTCACGTAACAATAGGGAGGAAGTAGAGAGATCTGTTTTACGGGCGTGCTACATTGGATGTATAACTTTCGCAGTGTGAGAGACACTCGTATTAATTTCAACAGAACCCTGGGTGTACGCGTGCTGCTCCCCAAGAGGTTTGAGCTGAACTACGTTCCGGTTCTATTTTCCAGATTTCAACGTGCAGCTCACAGCCGAGATCAATAGGACATAGTGGCTAGCGCTCTGCGCTCTGACCACACATTAAGCTTCCAGTTAAGCCGGTCAGAATCCCCAGTGTAGCCCCTACACATGGCTACTGGAATTCTTTTTAAAAATTGTATCACCTGCCTAATGAAGCTGCCCGGCTGCCGTATATTGGCCGTCTTTCACTTAAACAATGGAGATGAACCAGACAATCAGTTTTAGGTTTAGTGGAGTCTTTAGCAGTTTTGTTGTTTCCCTTTTTTTCTCTCACTTTGGGTGACCTCCGAGCACACTCAACTTGCCCGACTACTCAGTTTACGTTCCTCAGTCAATCCCTGATTATATGGTATTCTCATGGCGTCATCATTATCCCCATGATGCAGGTTCCACATTCCCAGCTCCTGTGACGACCCTCAGGCATACAGCCATGCAGTGTCTGACGCTCGCTGTGTCTTTGACATGGGGGTGAGTTAGCTAGTGCTTACGTTATGGGACTTTGAATGTGCATAATATGTGAAGGAGAGAGCCAGAAATATGAACCGCCCTGCTGTTATATTTTGTTTTGTAATTTACTTTTTCTTTTAATGTTGTTTTCAGGAGGATATTGGCTTCAGTATGACAATCCTGGATATTGGAGGTGGATTCAACGGCTCAGAGACTCAGCTGAAACAGGTCATTATTGTAGAATAGTTAGCTCGTTACATAGTACTGATTTAGATGGATTACTTCAGCTGAATTAATACGTGACTCAGTCAGTCAAGGGTCACAAACCACTTCACCCTCTTTCTGACGTCAGGCCTGTACTAGTAATGCATTTTTCAAAGGAAAGCCTTCACACAGCTTACCTTTGAATTTGAACAAACACACTCTATAGAATGCCTGTTAGGCTGAAGGAGCTGACTGTTATTTTCCTCTGGTAACAGATTAACAGTGCAGTCAGGCCGTTGTTGGACCTGTACTTCCCTGCATCGTCTGGCGTCTCCATCATGGCAGAGCCTGGCAGTTACTACGTGTCCTCCTCCTTCACCCTGGCTGTCAACATCATCGCTAAGGAAGTAGGCGCCCGGGATCTTCATGGCAATCACGGTCAGTGGCAGTACCTTCTCAATACCTAGCATATGAAGTCAAATGCATTTCCGTGGTGGGCTGGTCAAAATCAGTGCTATAGTAAACGTGGTTCAGCAGACCTAGATGCTCCAGCAGACCAGCACACACCTTTTCTATTATTGTGTCTCATGACTCTTTTCTGCCATACCTCTTTACAGATGAACCATCTCCCAACGATGAGCCAGAGTTCCTGTACTACATGAACGATGGGGTGTACGGCTCGTTCACTAGCAAGCTAGCAGACAATGTAATTCCAGCTCCGGCTCTGCCCAATGTGAGTTTTGGCTTCAGAGCTTAGTAAACTACATTTAAATAAACAAAATGACTAGTGAAATGCATGAAATGACAACGATTCTGCATTTTTGTGATTTTTGCATCACCAAGCAAAGTTAAGTTTTTAATTCAATTTCCTATCTCAAGCACCCTGGAGTGAATATTAGGCTGCATCCCAAATGGAAACCCTATTCCCTATTTACTCATAACTATGGCCCATAAGTCTCTCTAAATGACTCTGTGTCCCTGGATGTTCCAGAGCGGTGTGTCCGAGGAACCGGTGTTTGCCAGCAGTCTGTGGGGTCCGTCAGGTGATGAGCTGGACCAGGTGGTTGATCAGTGTCTGCTGCCAGAGCTCAGTGTGGGAGACTGGCTGATCTTCAACAACGCTGGGGCCTATAGCCTGGGCCCTCCGTCCACTTTCACAGATTCACCCAGACCCCCCGTCTACTACACCATCTCTACTGGAGACTGGTAAGAGACAGACGAATGTCAGGCTGGCACTGTCACTGTTTGAAATGGGGAGCTGTTGAGGATTTGATTTGATTTATTGTTTGAGGTGAGTTTCCCCCATTTAATGTATGTAAAGTGCTTTCACCATCTGGAAAAGTGTTCTTCATATTTATTTGGGACCTACTGATTTTTATTTGAACAGTTGTGTGCTGCCATTGACTTTTTTCTGCCGTTGTTTTTCTACATTGTTTTGGTAGTCCTTTGAAGAGAATTCTTTTCAACAAGTTTTGTTTTTTGTTGTTGACAGGTTTGAGATGCAGGACGCTGGTATCACCCAGGACATCAGCATGAAGAACTTCTCTCTGGTCCCCTACTTCCTCCACTCCGCCCAATCAGACGAAGCCCTGTCGGTCCCGGCTTAGGCTAGCTGAACCAATCCCATGTCTCTGCTGTGCTGACCTCACCTGGTCAACATTCCAATGGGAGGAAAAGACTGAATGGTGCTTGCTGGCTAAAAGCTTTTTATTATTCATTTCATAAGGAATAGAGCTTTTGTGGGGGGGGGGGGGGGGGGCAAGCCCTATACAATATGTTGTTGGCTCTCTCAAGGAATAGCACAGGTGTTCCTTCCTTTCCACATTCAGTAAAATAGTATGCAACAAAATGGATGAGTCTGTAGGGATGGAACTCCCACCTGTGTGGGTATCCCATGCGGTTACAGTTTACATACAGTAAATACATACAATGGAATTTAAAAGTTAATATTTGAAACATGTATTATATTGCCTATACGTCTCCTTTTTGCCAGTCTTGTAAATTCAATTGTCTACCTACTCAAAGTGGAGCCGTTAACAAAACCTGATGTTTTAAAGCCATTTTTGGATGCTTTGCTAAAACATATTTATGTTTATTTATGGTTTTGTTGGTTGTCGTTTTTTTTTTGTGCTATGAATATCTGATCCCCTGGCACTTATGATCAGTCAGTATTTAAAAGGGGGCATACAGTAGCCAATTATGCATCCCAAATGGCACCCTATTCCCTATTTAGTGCACTACTTTTGAACAGGGCCCATAGTGCACTACTTTTGACCAGATCCCTATCTAGGGAACAGTGTCATTTGGGATGCATATAACAGTACAGTGCCTCAGATGAAGGGGAACTCTATTTGATTCAAGCAATATGAGTACAGAATATCATTCACCTAACATCTCGTTGATAATGTGCTCACACTAAATATAAACCGTCTTGAGACTATTATCATAATGCAACATTGATGTTTCATTTGTTTTTTAAATCCCTCTTCCTTACAAGTCTCTGTGGAAAGAATTGTCCAACATCTGTGAATTGGTCTCCAGTTTTGTCTAAAGTAAATTAATATAAAAGCTCTCTGAATCATAATGTGTTGTTGTTCTTGCTGGTAAAATGTGAATTTTCACCCACCGCTTATTAACAGCGCTGTTATACCGGTAACATGAGCCACTATACCCAAACATACTCAGTAGACAGTTTATTAGGTACACCCATCTAGTACTGGGTCAGATCCCTTTTGCCTCTAGAACAGCCTGAATTCTTTGGGGCATGGAAACATTGATCAATTGGTATCAAAATAAAATGTTATTGGTCACATACACATTTAGCAGATATTATTGCAGGTGTAGCGAAATGCTTGTGTTCCTAGCTTCAACAGTGTAGTAGTATCTAACAATCCACACGTAAAAGAATGGAATGAAGAAATATATAAATATTAGATCGAGCAATGTCGGAGTGGCATTGACTAAAATACGGTAGAATAGAATACAGTATATACATAAGATAAGTAAAGCAGTATGTAAACATTAAAGTGACTAGTGTTCCATTATTAAAGTGACAGCAGCCTCTAAGGTGTAGGGTTGCGTAACCGGGTGGAAGCTGGCTAGTGATAGCTATTTCATAGTCTGATAGCCTTGAGATAGCTGTTTTTCAGTCTCGGTCCCAGCTTATATGCACCTGTATTGACTTTGCCTTCATGATGATAGCGGGGTGAACAGGCCGTGGCTCGGGTGGTTGATGTTATTGATGATCTTTTTGGCCTTCCTGTGACATCGGGTGCTGTAGGTGTCCTGGAGGGCAGGTAGTTTTCCCTCGGTGATGTGTTGGGCAGACTGCATCTCTCTGGAGAGCCCTGCGGTTGAGGGCGTAGCAATTGCCGTACCAGTCGGTGATACAGCCCGACAGGATACTCTCAATTGTGCATCTGTAAAAGTTTGTGAGGGTTTTAGGGGCCAAGCAAAATTTCTATAGCCTCCTGAGGTTGAAGAGGTGCTGTTGCGCCTTCTTCACCACATTGTCTGTGGGTGGACCATTTCAGATCGTCAGTGATGAGTACGCCTGGGAATTTGAAGCTTTACACCTTCTCCACTGCGGTCCCGTCGGTGTGGATAGGGGCGTGCTCCCTCTGCTGTTTCTGCTGTTCTTTGGTTTTGATGACGTGAGAGGTTATTTTCCTAGCACCACTCTCCCAGGGCCCTCACTTCCTCCCTTTAGGCTGTCTTGTCATTGTTGGTAATCAGGCCTACTAATGTTGTCATCTGCCAACTTTATTGAGTTGGAGACGTGCGTGGCCACTCAGTCATTGGTGAACAGGAAGTACAGGAGGGGGCTGAGCACGCAACCTTGTGGGGCCCCTGTGTTGAGGATCAGCGAAGTGGAGGTGTTGTTTCCCACCTTCACCACCTGGGGGCGGTCCGTCAGGAAGTCCAGGACCCAGTTGCAAAGGGCGGGGTTCAGACCAAGGGCCCCGAGCTTAATTATGAGCTTGGAGGGTACTATGGTGTTGAATGCTGAGCTATAGTCACTGAACAGCATTCTTACATAGGTATTCTTCTTGTGCAGATGGGATAGTGAAGTGCGATGGCGATTGCATCGTCTGTGGATCTGTTGGGGCGGTAAGAAAATTGAAGTGGGTCTTGGTGTAAGGTAGAAGTGATATGATCCTTAACTAGCCTCTCAAAGCACTTCATGGAACAATGGTGGACATCTTGAAGCAAGTGGGGACAGCAGACAGGGATAGGGAGAGATTGAATATGTCTGTAAACACTCCCGTCAGCTGGTCTGCACATGCTCTGAGGGCGTGGCTAGGGATGCCGTCTGGGCCTGCAGCCTTGCGAGGGTTAACACGCTTAAATGTCTTACTCACGTCGGCCACGGAGAAGGAGGACCCACAGTCCTTGGTAGCGGATCGCGTCGGTGGCAGCGTGTTATCCTCAAAGTGGGTGAAGAAGGTGTTTAGCTTGTCTGGAAGCAAGGTCAAGAGACCTAACGTGTGCCAGGAAAACACCATTCCGCCACTATCCTGTACCATTGACACAGAGCCATAGACTAGTGCTGCTTACTCGAAATCCTGACTCTGCCATCAGGATGACGCAACAGGAACCGGGATTCGTCAGACCAGGCAAAGTTTTTCCACTCCTCAATCGTCCAGTGTTGATGATTGCATGCCCAGTGGAGCCGCTTCTTCTTGTTTTTAGATGATAGGAGTGGTGAACCCGGTGTGGTCATCTGCTGCTATAGCCCATTCGTGACAAGGACCGACGAGTTGTGCGTTCCGAGATGCGTCCTGCACACCACTGTTGTACGCTGTTATTTGCCTGTTTGTGGCCCACCTTTTAGGTTGCACGATTCTTGCCATTCTCCTTCGACCTCTCATCAACGAGCAGTTTTCGCCCACAGGACTGCAGCTGACTGGATGTTTTTTGTTTGTCGCACCATTCTTGGTAAACCTTAGACACTGTCGTGCATGAAAAGCCTAGGAAGCCAGCTGTTTCTGAGATACTGGAACAGGTGCGCCTGGCACCGACGATCATAACACGCTCAAAGTCGCTTAGGTCACTCGTTTTGCCCAATCTAACGCTCAATTGAACAGTAACTGGATGCCTGACTGCCTGCTTTATATAGCAGGCCACATAAATCAGCAAACCAATTCCGGAAATGTGCTGGTGTACCTAATAAACTGTCCACTGAGTGTATATTCCAATAGAACAGGATGTGTTGTCTATTTTTGACTGAGGATAACAATGTTGAGTAAATGGTTGTATGTTTACACTACACAGAAAGTGAATGCCTCTCAATGGAAGGAAACTCCGGTGACCTCTCACCTACTATTCAACACCGCCTTGAACTGACACAGATATGTGCCCAGAAAGAGGGGTATACTACAAAGCAGGATCAATGAGCTTTGGGCAGCTAACTTTAATAAACAACCAGAAATAACAGGTGATTTTCTGGTTCATTAAGAAAGCTAAACATAGATACACTTTATATACAAAAGTATGTGAACACCCCTTAAAATTAGTGGAATTTTGTCTATTTCAGCCACACCCGTTTCTGACAGGTGTATAAAATCGAGCACACAGTTATGCAATCTCCATAGACAAACATTGGCAGTAGAATGGCCTTACTGAAGAGCTCAGTGACTTTCAATGTGGCACAGTCATAGGATGTCACCTTTCCAACAAGTCACTTCGTCAAATTTCTGCCCTGCTAGAGCTGCCCCAATCAACTGTAAGTGCTGTTATTGTGAAGTGGAAACGTCTAGGAGCAACAATGGTTCAGTAGCGAAGTGGTAGGCCACACAAGCTCACAGAACAGGACTGCCGAGTGCTGAAACGTGTGGCAAGTAAAAAAATAATCTCTCCTCGGTTGCAGCACTCCCTATCGAGATCCAAACTGCCTCTGGAAGCAACATCAGCACAACTGTTCGTCGGGAGCTTCATGAAATGGGTTTCCATGGCCAAGCAGCCTCACACAAGCCTAAGATCACCATGCGCAATGCCAAGCATCAGCTGGAGTGGTGAATCACGCTTCACCATCTGGCTGTATAACGGACGAATCTGGGTTTGGCAGATGCCAGGAGAACGCAACCTGCCCCAATGCATAGTGCCGACTGTAAAGTTTTGTGGAGGAGGAATAATGGTCTGGGGCTGTTTTTCATGGTTCGGGCTAGGCCCCCTAGTTCCAGTGAAGGGAAATCTTAGCGCTACAGCATACACTGACATTCTAGATGATTCTGTGCTTCCAACTTTGTGGCAACAGTTAGGAGAAGGCTCTTTCCTGTTTCAGAATGACAATGCCCCCGTGCACAAAGCGAGGTCCATACAGAAATAGTTTGTCGAGATCGTTGTGGAAGTACTTGACTGGCCTGCACAGAGCCCTGACTTCAACCTCATCGAACATTTTTGGGATGAATTGGAACGCCGACTGCGAGCCAGGCCTAATCGCCCAACATCAATGTCCGATGCATTGGTATTCAACTCTTACTCTATGAGGTCCGCAGCCTGCTGGTTTTCTGTTTTACCTAATAATTAATCGCACACACCTGGTGTCTCAGGTCTAAATCAGTCCCTGATTAGAGGGGAACAATGAAAAGAAACCAGTGGAAGTGGCTGCGAGGTCGAGATTTGAGTTTGAGGGATCTATTGGAAAGCCTTCCCAGAAGAGTGGAGGCTGTTTTAGCCGCAAAGGGGGGACCAACTCCATAATAATGCTCATGATTTTAGAATGAGATGTTTGACAAGCAGGTGTCCACATTCTTTTGGTCATGTAGTGTATGTGTTATTGGTTGTTGAGTCAATTAGACCATGCCCATTTCAAGTTTATTTTTCTAGCTGGCTAACTCCTTTATCTTGCTTTGTAGTATACCCCTCAGTTCAGTAACGCAACACATATCCTCTCAGTGTGGTGCCAGGACAACAACCTCGCCCTCAACGTGAGCAAGACAAAGGAGATGATCATGGACTACAGGAAAAGGAGGGCCGAACGCCCCCATTCACATTGACGGGGCTGTAGTATAGCGGGTCGAGAGTTTCAAGTTCCTTGGTGTCCACATCACCAACAAACTATCATGGTCCAAACACACCAAGTCATGAAGAGGGCATGACAACGCCCTTTCCCTCTCAGGAGACTGAAAAGATTTGGCATGGGTCCCCAGAACCTCAAAAAGTTCTACAGCTGCACCATCGAGAGCATCCTGACCGTTTGCTTCACTGTGTACAGCCCAGTACATCACTGCCATCCAGGACCTATATACTAGGCGTGTCAGTCATAGACTGTTGTCTCTGCTACCGCACGGCAAGATGTACCGGAGCGCCAAGTCTAGGTCCAGAAGGCTCTTTAACAGCTTCTACCCCCAAGCCATAAGACTGCTGAACAATTAATAAAATGGCCCCCCGGACTACTTACATTGACCCCCCCACACCTTTGTTTTTACACTGCTGCTACTTGCTGTTTATTATCTATGCAGTCACTTGACCTCTACCTACTTGTACAAATTACCTCGACTAACCTGTAACCCCCGCACATTGACTCAGTACCAGTACCCCCTGTATATAGCCTCATTATTATTATTTTATTGTGTTACTTTTTAATTTTTACTTAATTTAGTAAATATTTTCTTAACTATTTCTTGAACTGCATTGTTGGTTTAAGGGCTTGTAAGTAAGCATTTCAAAGTAAGGTCTACACCTGTTGTATTTGGCACATGTGACAAATAACATTTGATTTGAATTCAACACAAATACAACAAACTAGTAAAGTTTTACACATTTTATTTAACCTGTAACAAAACAATGAAAATGTATGTAATTTAGTCAAGTTAAATATACAAACTTTTCTCTAACATTCTTTCTTTGGCCAAACAATTCTCATGAATATTAAATATACAGTGTATTGAACACATTCACTAGGTAGAAAATCAATTAATGTACAAGATCTAATAGTTAAGCATAGTTTGCAATCCATAACGGTAATTGACTTATTTGGTAGGCTCAGAGATTCAGAAAGAGTCTATCTAAGCCTCTAGTTGTTCACAGATTTGACTTCTACATTTCTGTACCTTGCTCCACACTTTGGAGGTTGCCACAGAAAGAGCGGACAGTTGCCACCACTACAACCACATGCAAAGAGGTTGATCTTGTCTTGTCAGTAGTTTAAAGCACAGTTGTAAACGATAATATTAGTATAATCTTCAACAAGTAAGAGTTGATCAAACTTAATGTAAATTAGTAAAACCCTGCCATCATTCATCACACATTAAACTGCCACTAACAATTTAATCTCAAGTGGACCTGAATGAAATATGAAACTGTAAGTCAAGAAATTTTAAACATGTCAAACAACTTTCGTTTTTTAAGAATTCAACATGTAATTAATTGCATTGATGTGCATTGAAATCTTCAGTGAGCAGTATCACAGTGAATGAGTTCCTTCCCATCTAATGAAGAAACAGCTTATTCTACAGTGTCTTTAAGGCAAGAGTTTATTCCGGGCAGAGGACGAAGGAACGGTGCTGAAAACACCGCATGTGTAACATCAACGCTGTGACAGATTCCCATCTGCCAACAGGGCACCTTCTTGGAGGCCAGGTGTCGACGGGCGTGCTTGGCCAGGTGGTCGCTACGCATGAAGCGGCTGTGGCACATGGGGCAGGCGAAGCGCTTCTCTCCCGTGTGGGTTCTACGGTGGCGTGATAGCTCATCGGATCGGGCGAAGCGTCTCTCACAGCCTTCCCACCTGCATTTGAAAGGTTTCTCACCTGAGCAGAACACATAGAGGAAAGACTAGTGTTACAGCAGGACACACACACAGTCAGCCATAAAGGCTAAGCGGATGATTACCTGATCTTGTTGTTACGGCATGTAAGGAGGTCTTTGAACGTTGTGGCTTTAGTGCAATTACAGCACCAATAAGGTAGCAATAGGAAGCCAAAGAAAAGAACACTGACTTTAAAAAAAACCCTGAGATAAACTCTGTTGTTATTCCTACAATATGTAATACTTGTGTTACTTGTAAACAAAAAGGCCACTACCTGAATTTCTAACATTTAAAATAGACTCCCCACAAGCCCTGTCTTACCTGTGTGAGTCCTCATGTGAGCCTTGAGGTGGGAGCACTTAAAGTAGGTCTTGCCACAGTCCTCTTGGGGGCAGATATGGCTGCGGACTCTGGACACCTCAGCGGGCTGCAGGCTGCTCCGCTGGACCACTGAGGTGAAGCCTGGCGCTGGGGCGATGGCTGGCAGCTTGGTGCCACCAGATGTCAGCACTGACAGCTGGATCCCGACAACTGGCCGGGGAACCAAGAAGATGATAGGGCCCTTTGTCACCTGGTCGCCCATGAAGAAGACTGAAGGAGGACCAACTGCTGCTGACTGTTGTTGGTGACTGGTCTCTACCATTGGAATATGACTGTTCGCTGCAATGGGCACAGCAGGTAGTATCTGGCAATAAACCGGAACAGGAGAAACCCTACAGTTGACAGGGGACACCGATGTAGGTTGGTGGAATTTACCAACAGAGGCTGGCAGAGTCACAGTAACCGGAGCCTGGATGGCAGCCGGTTCAGCAGAGGAGTCAAGGGGTGTCATGTTCCCTTTGGAGCACCTGCCAGATAGCCTATCTGCCAGGGGGTTGTTGATGCTGTCTGGGCTTGGCTGGGGCTGGGGAGGCAGGGGTTGGTTCAGTCTCTGCTCCAGGGGGGCGGCTAGACAGATGTCTGCAGTGTGACGGATCACACTGGTGGCCTGTGATCGGGGCTGGCTGACCATCTGTGGCTGTGTCAAGCCCTGCTGTGCTGGCTGTGGGTTATGTCTCTGGCACCAGGAGGTCTGTACTGTCTCTGGAGCAGGTTGACTGTGAATGGCCTCAAAGTTTGGCGGGCTGTATGGCGGGGTCATACACTGAGACGGAGGGGAAAAAAACCCTGAAGTGGTTTCGAAACGATATAATCTCTACATTGTGTGAGGTTATATTTATTACATTTCACTTAGTATGGAGGATTATCACAGTGAATGTATGTGACAGAACTTGAGAGAACACACACAAGTAACACAGGAAATTTACCAGAGACTCACGAACCTCAGCCGGTTCAAATGAGAGACGAGAGTCATCCTCTGAGAAGTCAGAGGAAGGGGTCAGAGGTCGGAACTGTCTATGCTTGAAGCTCCTGGAAGTCCTGGCTTTCCAGTGGGTGTTCATAAACATAAGAGCCTCCACCGCCTCCATGTCTCCCACAGCCATAGGGTGACACTGGGACTCTTCATGGTTCTGACGGCCAGGATAGTACAGCTCATCAACTTCCATGGTGTCACTCTGTTAACAGATAAAGGAATATACACTGAGTGTACAAAACATTAAGAACACCTGATCTTTCCATGATATAGACTGACCAGGTGAATCCAAGTGAAAGCTATGATCTCTTATTAATGTCACCTGTTAAATCCACTTCAATCAGTGAAGATGAAGGGGAGGAGACAAATCAAATCAAAGTTTATTTGTCATGTGCGCCCAATACAACAGGTGTTCACCTTACAGTGAAATGCTTACTTACAGGCTCCAACCAATAGTGCGAAAAAAAGGTATGTGTGTGTGTGTGTGTGTGTATATAGGTAAGTAAAGAAATAAAACAACAGTAAAAATACATTTGAAAATAAGAGTAGCAAGGCTATATACAGACACCGGTTACTCAGGCTTATTGAGGTAGTATGTACATGTAGGTATGGTTAAAGTGACTATGCATATATGATGAACAGAGAGTAGCAGTAGCGTAAAAGGAGGGGTTGGCGGGAGGTGGGACACAATGCAGATAGCCCAGTTAGCCAATGTGCGGGAGCACTGGTTGGTCGGGCCAATTGAGGTAGTATGTACATGGATGTATGGTTAAAGTGACTATGCATATAAGATAAACAGAGAGTAGCAGCAGTGTAAAAGAGGGTTGGGGGGGGGCACACAATGTAAATAGTCCAGGTAACCATTGGTTACCTGTTCAGAAGTCTTATGGCTTAGGGGTAAAAACTGTTGAGAAGCCTTTTTGTCCTAGACTTGGCACTCCGGTACCGCTTGCCATGCGGTAGTAGAGAGAACAGTCTATGACTGGGGTGTTTTACAATTTTTAGGGCCTTCCTCTGACACCGCCTGGTGTAGAGGTCCTGGATGGCAGGCAGCTTTGCCCCAGTGATGTACTGGGCCGTACGCACTACCCTCTGAAGTGCCTTGCGGTCAGAGGCCAAGCAATTGACGTACCAGGCAGTGACGCAACCAGTCAGGATGCTCTCGATGTTGCAGCTGTAGAACCTTTTGAGGATCTCAGGACCCATGCCAAATCTTTTTAGTTTCCTGAGGGGGAATAGGCTTTGTCGTGCCCTCTTCACGACTGTCTTGGTGTGTTTGGACTATTCTAGTTTGTTGTTGATGTGGACACCAAGGAATTTGAAGCTCTCAACCTGCTCCACTACAGCCCCGTCGATGAGAATGGGGACGTGCTCGGTGCTCCTTTTCCTGTAGTCCACAATCATCTCCTTAGTCTTGGTTACGTTGAGGGATAGGTTGTTATTCTGGCACCACCCGGCCAGGTCTCTGACCTCCTCCCTATAGGCTGTCTCGTCGTTGTCGGTGATCAGGCCTACCACTGTTGTGTCGTCTGCACACTTAATGATGGTGTTGGACTCGTGCCTGGCTATGCAGTCGTGGGTGAACAGGGAGTACAGGAGGGGACTGAGCACGCACCCCTAGGGAGCTCCAGTGTTGAGGATCTGTGTGGCAGATGTGTTGCTACCTACCCTCACCACCTGGGGGCGACCCGTCAGGAAGTCCAGGATCCAGTTGCAGAGGGAGGTGTTTAGTCCCTGGGTCCTTAGCTTAGTGATGAGCTATGAGGGTACTATGGTGTTGAACGCTGAGCTGTAGTCAATGAATAGCATTCTCACATATAGGTGTTCCTTTTGTCCAGGTGGGAAAGGGCAGTGTGGAGTGCAACAGAGATTGCATCATCTGTGGTTCTGTTTGGGCGGTATGCAAATTGGAGTGGGTCTAGGGTTTCTGGGATAATGGTGTTGATGTGAGCCATTACCAGCCTTTCAAAGCACTTCATGGCTACGGACGCGAGTGCTACGGGTCTGTAGTCATTTAGACAGGTTGCCTTTGTGTTCTTGGGCACAGGGACTGTGGTGGTCTGCTTGAAGCATGTTGGTATTACAGACTCAATCAGGGACATGTTGAAAATGTCAGTGAAGACACCTGCCAGTTGGTCAGCGCATGCCCGGAGCACACGTCCTGGTAATCCGTCTGGCCCCGCAGCCTTGTGTATGTTGACCTGTTTAAACGTCTTACTCACGTCGGCTACGGAGAGCGTAATCACACAGTCGTCCGGAACAGCTGATGCTCTCATGCATGCTTCAGTGTTGCTTGCCTCGAAGCGAGCATAGAAGTGATTTAGCTCGTCTGGTAGGCTCGTGTCACTGGGCAGCTTGCGGCTGTGCTTCCCTTTGTAGTCTGTAATAGTTTGCAAGCCCTGCCACATCCGACGAGCGTCGGAGCCAGTGTAGTATGATTTAATCTTAGCCCTGTATTGACGCTTTGCCTGTTTGATGGTTCGTCGCAGGGCATAGCGGGATTTCTTGTAAGCTTCCGGGTTAGAGTCCCGCACCTTGAAAGCGGCAGCTCTACCCTTTAGCTCAGTACGAATGTTGCCTGTAATCCATGGCTTCTGGTTGGGGTATGTACGTACAGTCACCGTGGGGACGACGTCCTCAATGCACTTATTGATAAAGCCAGTGACTGATGTGGTGTATTACTCAATGTCATCAGAAGAATCCCGGAACATGTTCCAGTCTGTGATAGCAAAACAGTCCTGTAGTTCAGCATCTGCTTCATCTGACCATTTTTTTATAGACCGAGTCACTGGTGCTTCCTGCTTTCATTTTTGCTTGTAGGCAGGAATCAGGAGGATAGAGTTGTGGTCGGATTTACCAAATGGAGGGCGAGGGAGAGCTTTGTACGCGTCTCTATGTGTGGAGTACAGGTGGTCTAGAATTGTTTTCCCTCTGGTTGCACATTTAACATGTTGATAGAGATTTGGTAGAACTGATTTAAGTTTCCCTGCATTAAAGTCTCCGGCCACTAGGAGCGCCGCCTCTGGTTGAGTGGTTTCCTGTTTGCTTATTTCCTTATACAGCTGACTGAGTGTGGTCTTAGTGCCCGCATCTGATTGTGGTGGTAAATAAACAGCCACAAAGAGTATAGCTGAGAACTCTCTAGGCAAGTAGTGTGGCCTGCAATTTATCACAATATACTCTACTTCAGGTGAGCAAAACTAGACGGCCCCCCCTCGTCTTACCAGAGTGTGCTGTTCTATCTTGCCGGTGCAGCGTGTATCCCGCTAGCTGAATATCCATGTCGTGATTCAGCCACGATTTCGTGAAATATAGGATATTACAGTTTTTGATGTCCCGTTGGTAGGATTTTCGTGATCGTACCTCATCTAGTTAATTGTCCAATGATTGCACGTTGGCGAGTAATATTGACGGTAACGGCAGCTTTCCTACTCACCTTCTGCGGATCCGGACAAGGCATCCGGCTCTACTTCCTCTGCGTCGCTTCCTTATGCGAATAATTGGGATTAGAGGTCGACCGATTATGATTTTTCAACGCCGATACCGATTATTGGAGGACCAAAAAAGTCGATACCGATTAATCGGCCGATTTTTTACATTTCTTTGTAATAATGACAATTACAACAATACTGAATTGAAGACTCATGTTAAAAGGAACCACCAGCTTTCATATGTTCTCATGTTCTGAGCAAGGAACTGAAACGTTAGCTTTCTTACATAGCACATATTGCACTTTTACTTTCTTCTCCAACACTTTGTTTTTGCATTATTTAAACCAAATTGAACATGTTTCATTATTTACTTGAGGCTAAATTGATTTTATTTATGTATTATATTAAGTTAAAATAAGTGTTCATTCAGTATTGTTGTAATTGTCATTATTTGGTCCTCCAATAATCGGTATCAGCGTTGAAAAATCATAATCGGTCGACCTCTATATGCAACGCAAGACACGCTAGATAAACTAGTAATATCATCAACCATGTGTAATTATAACTAGTGATTATGATTGACTGATTTTTATAAGATAAGTTTAATGCTAGCTAGCAACTTATCTTGGCTTCTGACTGCATTCGCGTAACAGGCAGGCACCTCGTGGGGCGGACTAGTTAACCGTAAGGTTGCAAGATTGAATCCCTGAGCTGACAAGGTAAAAATTCGCCGTTCTGCCCCTGAACAAGGCAGTTAATCCACTGTTCCTAGGCCGTCATTGAAAATAAGAATGTGTTCTTAACTGACTTGCCTAGTTAAATAAAGGTGTAAAAAAAGTACAATAATAATATTCTGCAAAATCGGCGTCCAAAATTACCGATTTCTGATTGTTATGAAAACTTGAAATCGGCCCTAATTAATTGGCCATTCCGATTAATTGGTCGACCTCTAATTGGGATGTCTGCCCTGCGGGGTGTTTGGAGAATAATTGGGATGTCTGCCCTGTGGGGTTTTTGGAGAATAATTGGGATGTCTGCCCTGTGGGGTGTTTGGAGAATAACTGGGATGTCTGCCCTGTGGGGTGTTTGGAGAATAATTGGGATGTCTGCCCTGCGGGGTGTTTGGAGAATAATTGGGATGTCTGCCCTGCGGGGTGTTTGGAGAATAATTGGGATGTCTGCCCTGCGGGGTGTTTGGAGAATAATTGGGATGTCTGCCCTGCGGGGTGTTTGGAGAATAATTGGGATGTCTGCCCTGCGGGGTGTTTGGAGAATAATTGGGATGTCTGCCCTGCGGGGTGTTTGGAGAATAATTGGGATGTCTGCCCTGCGGGGTGTTTGGAGAATAATTGGGATGTCTGCCCTGCGGGGTGTTTGGAGAATAATTGGGATGTCTGCCCTGCGGGGTGTTTGGAGAATAATTGGGATGTCTGCCCTGCGGGGTGTTTGGAGAATAATTGGGATGTCTGCCCTGCGGGGTGTTTGGAGAATAATTGGGATGTCTGCCCTGCGGGGTGTTTGGAGAATAATTGGGATGTCTGCCCTGCGGGGTGTTTGGAGAATAATTGGGATGTCTGCCCTGCGGGGTGTTTGGAGAATAATTGGGATGTCTGCCCTGCGGGGTGTTTGGAGAATAATTGGGATGTCTGCCCTGCGGGGTGTTTGGAGAATAATTGGGATGTCTGCCCTGCGGGGTGTTTGGAGAATAACTGGGATGTCTGCCCTGCGGGGTGTTTGGAGAATAATTGGGATGTCTGCCCTGCGGGGTGTTTGGAGAATATCCTGTGAGTCCTGCTTGTTGTTGTTGAAAAGATCTTCATCTAATCCGAGGTGAGTGATCGCTGTCCTGATATCCAGAAGCTCTTTTCTGCCGTAAGATATGGTTGCAGAAACATTATGTACAAAATAATTTACAAATATCGCAAAAAACCCCACATAATAGCACAATTGGTTAGGAGACCGTAAAATGGCAGCCATCTCCTCCGGCGCCATTTTTAGACAGGTTAAAGAAGGATTTTTAAGCCTTGAGACAATTGAGACATGGATTGTTTATATGGATTGTTTATATGTAAAATTACAGGAAATTCACTTTAAAACTGCTAAATGTCTCTCCACCCCATGGCAAAATGAGTAGAATTGCATGAAATTTGTTAGAAAATGTCAACATTTTCTCTCTGCCCTATGAGAAATTTGCAGAAAACTTGCTTTAAAACTGCAACATTTACTCTGTTTTTATTTAACTAGGCAAGTCAGTTAAAAACAAATTCTTATTTTACAATGACCGCTGGGCCAATTGTGCGCCACCCTATGGGCCTCCTGATCACGGCTGGTTGTGATACAGCACAGGATCGAACCAGGGTGACGCCTCTAGCACTGAGATAGACCGCTGCGCCACGCAGGAGCCCCTTTGCGCAATGGCAAAATGTATAGAATTGCAATAAATTAACTTTAAAACTAAAATGTTTTATATCTGCTGTCAAGTAAACAAGTAAAATGTTTTGCTCGCATAGGACCCCGAAAAGGCTAGGGCCAGCCCTGGCTACTGGTATAATACATTTACTATAGTTAAGAGAGTTCAGTCATTTAACTGCACAAATGGAGTGATCGGCTAGTGTTTCCCAGCACTTTGGCCTTTAACCCAGTTACCAAGCAGATGCACCGGGCGTGCTGCTTATACTAACAGTCCCACGCCCCCTCTCACAGGCTACGCAGAGAGATGGGACTCAAATCTAC
Source organism: Salvelinus namaycush (assembly GCF_016432855.1). Classification (NCBI taxonomy): domain Eukaryota; kingdom Metazoa; phylum Chordata; class Actinopteri; order Salmoniformes; family Salmonidae; genus Salvelinus; species Salvelinus namaycush. Next base: position 55,442,737 of record NC_052311.1, read on the forward strand.
TGTCCAACAAATTCAACTAAATCTCAACATCCACTTATTATTACTAAACAGATCTCAAAAAGTTCTGTTTACATTCTAAACGTATTTCAAAGAGAAAGATGCACTTTTTTTAAACAAAAATTCATCATCTAACATCACCCTAACGTTAGTGGTTTCCTAAATACTTCAGTGAGAATGACGATTGTAGCTACTTACATTGTTGTGGCGCTCGACAAAGGACGACATACATTTTCTCATATTCGAAGACAATGTATCGAATGTAACTTCACTGTGTTAATGAAGTAATGTGTGACAGTCGGACTTGTGGTAAATGTTATAATATATGTTTCCCTTTTCCTTTTTCTAGTTCCATTCAACCATAATTTCAAATACAGTGGATACAGAGGGGCCGGTCTCTACTTTCAGCCAATCAGACACAAAGGTGTGCTAGACAGGAACCAATAGGAGAAGAATCAACGCGTGATCAGGGGCTGATGTGGTCCGTGGAAACAGCGTGGTACACAACAGCATCAGCGTGTGAAAATAACGCTGCGAATCCTCCTATCCCGAGTTGAGTGAGCCACATAAAACCCCCAACATGACGAATTGTCGAATTTTGAAAGATCTCAGTTTTTCCAGTCTACTGAACTACATCTGATGATACTTTAGTTGTTATATTATATTACATCCGTTTACACACATGATTGTTATATATATATATATATATATATATATTTTTTTTTTACATTTTTTTTTTTAAAGTTTAGAAGACTTGACTTATAAAGACTAAATCCAATATTATATTGCAGACTGGTCTCATAGACTAGACATAATATAGTAAACGTAAATCCGGGATACCAAATTTGTATGATATATTACATTTGGTATGGTTACATAAAACAGAAGGAGGGTGGTTGGGTAGGTGTATAACATGAACATCTAGCAACTCAAAGGTTGTGTGTTCAAAACTCATCATGGATCTCTTCAGCATTTGAGCTAATTACCAACTTTGCAACTACTTACTACTTTTTAGCTACTTTGCAACTACTTAGCATGTTAGCTAACCATTCCCCTAACCACAACCCTTTTAGCTAACCCTTTCCCAAACCTTAACCCTTTTAGCTAACTCCTAACCTTAACCCCTAACCCCTAGAGCTAACGTTAGCCATCTAGCTAATGTTGGCCTTAGTACCCACCTAGCTAACGTTAGCCACAACAAATTGGAATTCGTAACATATCATACGTTTAGCAAATTCCTAACATTGTACATTTTGCAAATTCGGAACATGTTGTATGAATTGCAATTCATAACATATCATATGAAGTGTAATTCATAACATGTCGTTTGAAATGGATGATGGACATCCACAAATTAACACATACCATACGAAACGTAAGATATCATACTAAATGGATTGTCTCGGATTTACAAACAGATACAGAATAATACAAAATGCTCTGAGACCACATTGCATATACACTATCTGATTTTGATATCTGGTTTCCAACAACAGGAGAGTTGCTGGTTTGAATCCCAGCTGACAGGAACAATCTGGTGGGAGTTCAAGTGTTCCTGTCATTGTCCCCTTGAGCAAGGCACTTAACTCTACCTGCTACAGACAAAAGCTTTTTTACGTTATTCCCTTTAACCTCAAGGGATTTAAACCTGGATAGATAAAGGCTAAATTGTATTTATCTAGGCAAGTCAGTTAGGAAAACATTTTTATTTACAATGACGGCCTACCGGGGAAGGTTAACTGCCATGTTCAGGGGCAGAACGATAGATTTTTACCTTGTCAGCTCAGGGATTTGATTCAGCAACCTTTCGGTTACTGGCCCAATGCTCTAACCACTAGGCTACCTGCCACCCCAATGTGGCATCACCCTATTAAGTGTCTGCGGTTTTTGGACTGCTGCCCTCAGTAGGTCTGGTAGAGTGTTCTCTTGCCAACAGAGATGGGGGGGGGGGGGGTCTATCTGTTCCCTGTATGGATAAGGTAAGTGTCAGCTGTCTAGACGTTCCTCCATGGGTCAGAGACTGGGAACAATGGGAGGCTGCAGACAGAGACAATAGTGAAACATACACACAGACTGCCTCTCAAAAGGCCCCCTGTTCCCTTAACAATGCACAACTTTTGACCAGGGCCCATAGGCTAGTGCACTATATAGAAAATAGGGAGCTATTTGGTACACAACCACAGCCAGGCAGCACGGCATCTCCAGGCCTCTGGGTGGTGGTACTGTCTATCTGACACTGAATGATAATATTTAACATCTTACCTCCATTAAAATAACTGACTATAAATCAAATAAGAAAGTATTTTATTCAGTCCAGTCAGTTGTGACTCACTGGACTCTTTCCATCAAGAACAGTGTTCCTTAAAAGAGTTAACTCCATTACTAGTTCACTGTATCACAGTATCATGTAGTGTCAATGCACGGTCTCCAGACGGCCAGCGGTCTCTAGCTCTGGGTGCCAAGCTTATGTACTGTACATCTCGGCCAAATAGTGTGTCCTAGATTCAAGTTGTAATGCAAATAGATGGGGTCGTATCTGAAGTGTTGGGCTAACTTTGAGGCTTGAGGCAACTGTGCCAGTACAGTATCTTGTGATCAGAACCTTATAGGCTATCTGAGCTGCTGCTGTTCGTCTGAGATTATTGCTGGAATGGAGGCGTGTCAAGAGGGCCTGGGCACAGTCCCTGAATTTATCCCTTTTTCTCAGAAGAAGAGACCAGGAAAAGCCCATCAGCGTCCATCCCTCCCCCTTTCTCACGTATATGCCAGCAGTCACATTACCCTGAACTCTGAAGCTGGGTTGCTTGTGAGATCGTAGTGCATGGGGGTGGAGTAGTGAGAGGTGGTTGCATGCCTCTAGACCTAGACAGACCCATACTAGATTACTAACATTAACACTAGACGCAGACTTATTCCAGTTTATCCCACACTGACCGGTCCTAAACTAAATAATTTTTTAAAAAGTCCCAGCTAGCAGTACAGATCAGTTATTTTAAAGCCTCACTCCTTAGTGAGCTATCTTGTTACTGAGCTGGAAATAACTCATATTTATTGTGCTGGCCTGAGTGACAAGAGCTGGTGTCGTCACAGCTGATGTGGGCTTGTTTAGTGTTGGTGAAAAAGCAGTGTAGAGACGCTCAGCGTTTCGTCTTCAGATTCTGCATTGGATGACTGTAAAATGTAAATCTTAAATCCTGGAGAGATTGGCACTGTTTACTGATGCCTTCCCCCTGTGTGAATGGGTGAGACCTCGTTTCAAATAGTATTAGTTTTCTTTCAAATACTTTTGAGCATTTAAATTAGTCCACCTGGAATGCCAGATGGGTGACGTTTGTACTTTTGGGGCTATTCTATTGGTTCCATTGTGCAAGGCAAGCTCAATCAAGTGCAGCTAAAGTTTTTGTTGTCTATCATTGTAAACAAATATTATTTGAAACCAGGTGTGGTGTGGATTACTTTAAGTAAAGGACACCAGGGTTTTACTCCAAACACTCCCCCACACAATATGGCTCTAACTACAGTATTCCTCCGCTTCTTTACTGCCCCATCAAATTAAGCTTTTAAGTGCCTTGGTTGTAATCTGATCTAAATTGTATAACCAATGTGAATGTGAATATGTGAGGTGAAAGTTGAAGGATGTGCACTACATTACTGCATTGTATAATGCAGTGCACCCATTGCAGTGACACGCAAGTTTCCTGCTGTTTGTTTTATTATCAGTATGTCCATATTGATCCCCATTTTATTGATAACACATTGACCCGTAATCTAAAAATAACAGTGATATTTCTATGTTCTTGTTTGACTTGGCTCTGATAAAGGGTTACATTTAGGATTAGTGGCAACAGAGTGGTACTGGCATGGAGTTCAATCACCTCAGGATAGGAATATACAGAGGCACACAGTAGATCTCTGGAAGAGCAACATGTTTTGGAGACAGTTCCACCAGCTATACAATCTCAGTTAAACTCCTGGTAATTATCCTGCAGGTGATATTTTTAGGAAAATGTCTTGTCCAACAGTTAGCAAGCATAATCTGCAAAATATATACACTACCGTTCAAAAGTTTGGGTCACTTAGAAATGTCCTTGTTTTTGAAAGAAAAGCATGTTTTTTGTCCATTAAAATAACATAAAATTGATCCGAAATACAGTGTAGACATTGTTAATTTTGTAAATTACTATTGTAGCTGGAAATGGCAGATTTTTAATGGAATATCTACATAGGCGTACAGAGGCCCATTATCAGCAACCATCACTCCTGTGTTCCAATGGCACGTTGTGTTAGCTAATCCAAGTTTACCATTTTAAAAGGCTAATTGATCATTAGAAAACCCTTCAGCTGTGCTAACATAATTGCAAAAGGGTTTTCTAATGATCAATTAGCCTTTTAAAATGGTAAACTTGGATTAGTTAACACAACGTGCCATTGGAACACAGGAGTGATGATTGCTGATAATGGGCCTCTGTACGCCTTTGTAGATATTCCATAAGAAATCAGCCGTTCCAGCTACAATAGTCATTTACAACATTAACAATGTCTACACTGTATTTCTGATCAATTTGATGTTATTTTAATGGACAAAAATCTGCTTTTCTTTCAAAAACAAGGACATTTCTAAGTGACTGCAAACTTTTGAAAGGTAGTGTACATCATCTGAATAATCAATTTGCCTTTTTTCTGTCATCCAACTATTTTAACAACATCTTAACAATGTATTTAATCACGTAAACTAAGCCCCCATATATAACGTGACCTTGCCACTGACAATTCAGAATACAAAAATGCAGATTACCTGAAGTGAAAGTAAAAAACAAACCGTATATTTGTTATAAACCTGTTATAACCATAGACCAGAGGTTATAACACAACATAAGAAACTAAAACATGTTCATCTCACATTTACTTTATGTGTACACCTAGTACCAGACCAATGGCCACATAAACCAGATTTGTCCTCATGTTTTTCTTTTTTTGTAGAAACATTTTTGCAATACCGCTGAGAGAATTGTCAACCAGCTGTACCAAATCTAACTTTACTGAAGAAAGCAAGTGAGTATGAAGCAGATCACAGCAGCTGACTCACTGTGAATTTTGCAGTTTATGTTGATTCTGAGGGAATGAGAGAGTCTGTCAGATGAAGGACTCTCTCTCCACTCATTCACCTCAGGGGCAGGCAGAGAGAAGTGGAGCTCTCTATTCCCTTATTTTCCACTCCTATACTCTAAGGGGCTGTACAGTCATGAATTTCAGAGTATTAGTAATTTCCTCTACTGTATAGGCTGATGATGAAGAAGAAAGTGATGACGAACAGACAAACCTGTAGCATTACCTATGTGCCTCTCTTTGTCATTCAAACGAGCAGTTGTATACAGTTTAGATAATTTTATACCCCGAGAACACAGATGTATCCTTTTCCATTTGTGTTGATTTTTAACACAGAGCATATACTGTATCTTTTCTTTTTGGAGAAATATAGAAATCTTTATTTGCTGTATTAAATTCCTTCATAAATTAATTATTCTTCTGATACTGTGATCATAAAAGACAATATTTCTTGAAAAGGTACTATTTTTTAAGAAACAGGCAAATACGTGTGATTTGACAAAGCGTTATTGGGTACTAATCATAAGGTTAGGATTTGGGCCCTGTCTCAGGGATACTCAATCAGCAGCCAACAACACACTTCTCAAAAGGTGAAAAAAATACAAATAATTAAATGGTGAAAGACAAAGCCTGCCATCTGTTGGTATAAAAAACAAACTTCAAGACCATAGGTCTATACTGCTGAAGCTGTCAAAGCTGTTTCTAGATGAGTAGGTATATGCAATCAATGCTTCTGCTACATAATAGAGTTATCTAAAAAACTACAGCAGGTCTATCAAAATGTTTTAATTCTTTTTTTTCCAAAAAGATGTACTGTAACATATAGTCCCACAACACTGGAGGCGTAGTGAAAGCCGGTCATCATGTTTTTATTGCTGTGTGGAAATGTAAAAACAGGCTAAAATAGTTATACCATTGGTTCCTGCTGCCATGCTTCTTTTGGGGATTCTGCCATTATTAGGCCAGCACAGCACTCATATCCAGGGCAACATGAATCAAGCAGCACAGGAGTGCCTTTTACTGTAGCTAGGCTGGCCTAAGGTTACTCTGCTGTTCTATTGTCAATTTCCCTAATTTTTAATTATTTCAGGAAGAGGAATTGCATTTTTAATCTGTATTGTATTTTTAACCCACCATATCCAGTGTCCCTTTGGTTATTCTGGCTCTTTAATATATTACATTTTCATGTATAGATATTTAAATATTAACAGGGCCGGATTACTGAACAGGCATGCAGGGCTCGACCCACAGGGGGCCCCCAACCCCCACCAAAAAAATTAACAAATTGGGTTGTGGGCCCTCTGTAGGTCGGGGGCCACCCAGATAACTTATGATAGCAAAATGTGTAGAATTTAGAACATCATAATTCTCTCTCAGCCTCATGGTAAAATGTGAGCAATAGCACATTTTTCTCTCTGACCCATAGAAAAATGTGTAGACATGCAGGAAATTAGCTTTAAAACTGCAGCGTTTTCTCATAACCTCCTGACAAAATGTTTAGAATAGCATTATAAAACAGCAAATGTTTTCAATGTGTTTAAATGGAGGAAGTAATAAATAAATAAATGCATTAAAATAGAAAACACTTTTGAAAGAAAATAGGACACATGTATGATTTTGACAGTGGTTACTGAAGGTCTATAGACAGGTGCTATATCTGTGGACCTTTTTCATTACGCCACTATACCCACTGGGCAAAAACTGGTTGAATCAACATTGTTTCCACCTCATTTCAACCAAAATAAATTATGTGATGACTGAATCAATGTGGAAAACTGATTGGATTTGCAAAAAGTCATCAATATAAGAGAATTTCGTATTTTATTCACACAACTTTTAACTTAAATCCTATGACAGGGTGAAATGTTGTTTGATTTCACGTTGAATTCATGTTAGTTGACAACAAAACCAAATGTAATTCAAAACTAGGCGTTTAATTGAAGTCTGTGCCCAGTATGTAATTCTTCTCTTGAGCTGTGGGGATGTCAACCAGCAGAGGGAGCATGGGGATTATACATGGCATGGGATACAGTCATTGGTTAATATACACCTCCACAAAATTCATATTGGACAGTGATCCTCAATCTCCGTGTTATAGTATCCACATACCAGTTTGCATAACGGAGAATGTTAATTTTTCAGAAAAGTAATGACAGAGTGGAAAGGAAATGTCTGAATGTAAGACATGATTTTGTTTGCTCTATTGACCCAGTTTTGTCATTGTCAGAGGAAGCACCTATTATCATTGTTTGCTAAATCCCCACAGAGCTCCAAATTTATTATGGATTATCTCAAACATCCTTGGATATGTTGGCAGCGTTCCTTTGTGTATCCTTATCTTGTACCTTGAGGCATTGTGTATAATCTTCCTTCTTAGGGTGGAGGTCAGAGACCTGGCGGGGTGGTGCCAGAATAACAACCTATCCCTCAACGTAACCAAGACTAAGGAGATGATTGTGGACTACAGGAAAAGGAGGACCGAGCACGCCCCCATTCTCATCGACGGGGCTGTAGTGGAGCAGGTTGAGAGCTTCAAGTTCCTTGGTGTCCACATCAACAACAAACTAGAATAGTCCAAACACACCAAGACAGTCGTGAAGAGGGCACGACAAAGCCTATTCCCCCTCAGGAAACTAAAAAGATTTGGCATGGGTCCTGAGATCCTCAAAAGGTTCTACAGCTGCAAGATCAAGAGCATCTTGACTGGTTGCATCACTGCCTGGTACGGCAATTGCTCGGCCTCTGACCGCAAGGCACTACAGAGGGTAGTGCGTATGGCCCAGTACATCACTGGGGCTAAGCTGCCTGCCATTCAGGACCTCTACACCAGGCGGTGTCAGAGGAAGGCCCTAAAAATTGTAGAAGACCCCAGCCACCCCAGTCATAGACTGTTCTCTCTACTACCGCATGGCAAGCGGTACCGGAGTGCCAAGTCTAGGACAAAAAGGCTTCTCAACAGTTTTTACCCCCAAGCCATAAGACTCCTGAACAGGTAATCAAATGGCTACCCGGACTATTTGCCTTGTGTTCCCCCCCAGCCCCAACCCCTATTTTTTACGCTGCTGCTACTCTCTGTTTATCATATATGCATAGTTACTTTAACTATACATTCATGTACATACTACCTCAATTGGCCCGACCAACCAGTGCTCCCGCACATTGGCTAACCGCGCTATCTGCACTGTGTCCCGCCACCCACCACCCGCCAACCCCTCTTTAACGTTACTACTACTCTCTGTTCATCATATATGCATAGTCACTTTAACCATATCTACATGTACATACTACCTCAATCAGCCTGACTAACCCGTGTCTGTATGTAGCCTCGCTACTGTAAATAGCCTGTCTTTTTACTGTTGTTTTATTTCTTTACTTACCTATTGTTCACCTAATACCTTTTTTGCACTATTGGTTAGAGCCTGTAAGTAAGCATTTCACTGTAAGGTCTACCTACACCTGTTGTATTCGGCCCACGTGACAAATACATTTTGATTTCATTCTAGGAGAGGAGACTGCCATAATTATCCTACCTCTTGCATCAGGACCAATATAAAAAAACAGTAGCAATTTCCTTTAAACTGTAGTCTACTAATCCTAGACATCATATATGAACACATTCTTGTCTATTGATGTTTTGTATTATGTCATTCTGTGTTACGTTTCATGTTTTGTTTGGACCCCCAGGAAGAGTAGTTCCTGCTTTCGCAACAGCTAATGGGGATCCTAATAAAATACCCAAATAACACACACTCAAACTCTGAGTGAACCCTTGGTGTTATTTTATTGTTCCTTTTTATTTAGGGTAGACTTAGAGACCTATAATAGGGAGAGGCTCCAGACAGTGTCCCTGGGGGAACTGTTTTTGTCTTACTTGTTAGACTGTTGGCAAAATTGTCAACCAATGTATATAAAGATGTTATAGAGACAATGTCTGTAACAAAACATAGATCATGAAACTATTGCTTTCTATCCAATAGACTTATCACAATCCAATAAAACATTTAAAATAGCACGAGCTAGACGTCTAGAAATGTTCATTTCCTTTCTCTTCATTGCCTTTCTTCTTTAAACCAATCCCGTTCCGTTTAACATATTCCCTGTTTCTGTTCAAGGTCCAACCAGCGTCCAGTTTTCGTGTGTGCTAACGTTAATCAACATACAGAACGAAAAAGCTTGGTAGAGTTAAGATGGCGGCATGTGGGTGAGGAGGCTGTAGTTCTAAGCTCGGGATTTTTTGTCATAAAATATTTATATGAATCCTTACATATACAGATATCGAGAAAATAACATTTCCCACACACTTGACACATTTGTGTGTTAATTTGGATTGGATCCATGACATCCATACACTTCGTGGTTCACCCGTTGCCCGGGACTGAGGACCAGCTCAATGACAGGTAATTGTTGCGGGCGTGGAAAATAAGGTTTTAAATCAATATATATGTGTAGGGTGTGGTGCCCGACGATTATCTATTTGTTTCGAAGCAATATTAATATTGTCATGTGTATTTCAATCAAACAATTTTCGACCACATTACCGTACTTGAAGCAAGGCCCGGCATCTTGAACAAGCCTCTTCAACGTAGCTAACAACGTTAGCTAGTCTGCTAGGCTAACAAGCTAGTTAGCCAGAACTAGCAGCAGTTAACGGAGCTGTTTCGTTCGTTCTCTGACTGCCTGGAATGATTGGCCGATGGTCAAAGTTGAGACGGACAATGCGGGTTGGGGGATGGGGGGGAAAAAAGAGGGAACGTCCGTGATTATGGCATTGTAATGATCCGTCATTGTTTGTTTTTTTGCATTTGACATTGTATATGTCATGTCAGCTACCTTTTGGATATCTTATTGTCGACTATCCAGCTGGCTAGCTCAACGGAACCATTGAAGATGTAGCTAAGTTAGCTAGTTAAGTGGCTAATAAAATAGCTAATATATTAGCTAGTCATTGCTTGATAACGTTAGCTAAGCTAGCCACACTTGTGCTAATATGTTTGCTTGCTAGTTAGGTACCGTTATCCAGCCAACCAATTGTAAGTTAACATTGGATTGCTTATTTGCTTCGATTTAGTTAGCTAACTAACGTTAGTCGTAATATTGTTCCTCGTGAATAAACATCAGCTCGTTTTCAACCTCTTATTCTTAATCTCCAGCATACAACATACAGTATGAGAAAACAGCGCTTTTCTATGATCTGTGGTTTAAAAATATAAAGGTCCTAAAAATGTTTCTCTGTGACATTGCAGGTAAGATTAAAAGTAAAAAAATTATGATTTTCAAAACCTGCAACGAGTTTAGGCCAAGGGTGTATTTTCTTGGTCCCCATGTCAGGGTGAATCACTGTTTGAAAATCAATGTTGATGTCATCGGGTAGTTAGAACTTTTTAACTTTATTATTTTATAAGTACAAAACTTAGAAATGCGCCGTTTTCACATATATGCTGGACAAATATAAATGAGGTTGAAAGTGGTGGAGTTGGCCTTTAAATTACAAAACATTTTCACAGACATTAGCTTAAGAGAGGCAAGGACTAGCTATGAACAGTTGACTGTGTATTGTGACCTGCATTTTGCTCTGCAGGTGATTTATAGTAAACCTATTTATATCATCCATTGAGATTGAACTGATTAATGGGCCGTTATACTTTAAGACAGAGATTGGGAAGTTGGAAAAGCACATCTTGAACGACCTTAAATTAAAATCCAGGATATGACATTTGAAGATAGGATTTTGTACTTGTGTAGAGCCCAGGGTCTGTACCATTGGCCACCTGCTTGGGCCTAATTAACCATCAAGATGGTTCAGTTGACTTGACTGGTTCCTAATACAATCATGTTCACTCATCTTGCGATAGAATTGTCTGATGTGGAATGACAATCAATCCCCAAGTAAGCTATATCTTTTACAAGCTGCTAGCACAGGCAATGGCTTGCATTCACATTTGCTATATGGTCACCATGTGCTAATATATCCCCCTACTGCTCAACTGCAGTTATTTGTCTTACCAAAGAGGTGTTTCTTACCTTAGTTGTCAAGAGGCATATTTTTATCCCAAATAAATAAGATATTTGCTTACAAGAATAGGTTGTGACTCACAATACGCCAGTCTTATGGACTGCTCGTGCCTCGACTGTTTAGGATGTCTTTTCATGCCCTGGCTGAGGACACACATTCTTCTCTGACCCACATGGATAGAACAGTATTTATTATTTTTGTACAGATTAGGAGGGGAAATTAGGTTTAGTATACACAAACACATTTCTTGCAGACTAAAGGAGCCCTTCTGTCCTGTTGATGTTGGTTATTAATGGCTCTGGGTGGTGTGCGTCATATATCAAGACAGTGTTGCTGGCTCATTGTTTATCTTCTGCAGAGGGACTGGTTACTGTCACTGGACAACCGGCTGGGCCATGCCTTCTAAGTCATTGCCATCCATTGGCTTGTCCACTGGGCTTGCTTGACAGGAAATGTCATTTGGCGTAGGCCTATTACTTGAATTTTCACCCCTTACAGCTTGCATGCAACTGTCTGATATCCTTTCCTCCCTTTGCAACAGGTAATATTGCATCTTTGACAAGATTTGTCCACTTTCTGTGGCTGACTTTTTGTATGATAACAGCCTTTGTGTATTGACTTGCTCCCTTGAGTATATAGATTAATTAAATGTTTGTTCACATCACCTGTTTCCTGTCACCATAACCATTGTTGTACTTAAGCCATTAGAATGAGAATCAATGCTTTCAGTAGTGTAGCCTATAGCAGTTGAAGCGCTGTTTAAACAATTGTTGACCCTATTTGACCTCATTTCATAGCAGGCAAAACGATTAAGGCATGTGCCTGGTTCACTCATTGAGAGAATAGATGCTAGAGCTGAAACAATAAGTAAAGCTGTCAGCCTGTCATGTTTTACGTGACATGTTTTTTAGACTTCGCTACAATCAAAGATTTTTCTGGTCTAGGAAGGTGACAGTTAAGGACTTGGAGTTGTACTAAATAGTAACTCTGCTCAACTTGAACTAAAAAGAATGGTCACAATAGTACTGATGTCTCCTCTGTTGGATGTAGCTCTGCACATGCCCTGTTTCTTTGACTGGGGGAATGACCTACCCACCCACTAGTATCCTCTGCGTGAGTGAAGGCAACAGTCCCAATGCAGTGCAGATGGTTATACGCACCATGCTCTAACTGTTTAGCTTTACTGTTATTTAGATGGTTTTTTTTGCAGCTGGTGAGTAATTTTGATACTGTTGTCATCAGCATTCATGTATTTGAGATTCTCATTGGACTTCTTGTTAATGTCGTGTAAGCAGATGCCATGCTCATTATAGTGTACACAGAGTACAGACTAGTAGAAATGTCCTTATTGGCCATGAATTTCCAGACCATTAATTGCACAAATTCACACCGTGAACGGAAATGAACGATCTCACTGTCAATGTTTTTTATTGAATTTTTATACTTAACAGACTTCGTGAAGTGTCGGAGAAACTCAACAAATACAACTTTAACAGGTAAGACATTAAAAAAAAAAACATTTTAACTGTGGAATTATCAACAAATGTATTATTCAGCCATGTCTTTCAGCAGGGACCACACTCCACAGATATATAGCGATCTTATAGCTTTTTTACATGTTAACATTCACTACATTGTCTGTCTCCAATGCAGTCATCCACACCTCAACCTGCTGGAGCAGGCCACCTTAAAACAGTGTGTAGTTGGACCAAACCATGCTGGCTTTCTGCTTGAGGTAACATTGAAGGATTTATGTATATTACAATCATTAACATTTGAGCTGTACTGCCTATACATTTTTGATGGAGATTGTGATTTCAAATGGCACCCTATTTCCTATACACTACTTTTGGGGGGAAAATGCACTACTTTTGGGGGGAAAAGTCAAGTGTCCACTTAAAAAAAAAAATGAATAAGAGCACCATGAATTAATAAAAAAATATATTTTAGTGCCGTCTTTTGTGACATGCCATCACCTTTTCTGTTTTGATAATATGGAGTAATTTCTTTCTTTCCAGGATGGACGTGTGTGTCGGATCAGCTTTGCTGTCCAGCCTGATCGTCTAGAGCTGACCAAACCAGATGGCAACGATGGGTGAGACTGTTTACACTAGGAAAATAGTTTCATCCTAATGGAGTTTAAGAGAACTTTCTATACCAGGGGTTGCATTAGCTTTCAGAAATCTGTATTTTCAAAACATATACCATAAAAAAATCTGCGTTTTAACCATTTCACCTGCGTTTTTATATTGAAAGTCAAGTGTTTTTTTTTGCTTCAGTAGAGTGATAAGGGGTGTGTAACTACATAGTATTTCTTCACACAAAATACATTATTGCAACACATTCGGTATAATTTTTTCATCATATGACCACAGAAGTGCAAAGCTATTAGGCTAGTAAATTAGTTTGCAATGAAAAAGCAAGGTATTTTTTGCAAAAACGATGGGTGGCCATCATATTTGTAATGTTTGTCATAGAAAGAATGTAGCCAGCTACATTTCCTAACATTTTGCTTGATGTTAATCTTGCTTTGTAACTTGTTACTGTAAATACTACACCGGAGGAAAGTACCGTATTCATCACATCAGTCAGAGCGCTGTCTGGCGATCCAATGAGAGAGCAAAGATATTTCATCCGAGTGGAGAAGTGCAACTGAAGCACAAAATGAGTCCTTTTACATTCTTGATTTAGAGCGAACCCTGACTGAAGCTGAGCAGAATTGACAATAAGAAGCGTTTTAGATCTGCATTTACAAAACGCAGCAAGATATTTGTCTGCCTTGACTCCTGCCTAGCAATGGTGAGTCCTGCGAGTTGAGTTCCACAGAGTTCTTACTAAGTACTTAGGCCTACTAGTTGAACGGTTTCAATATGTTATTATTTAGTCACTTAAAACACTATGACAAATGAAAGACCAGAAAGTGTTGACTGTGTTGAGGTGTTTTGCATCATGGACAATGTATGTTTTATAGATAAGTAATTGGTATTTTATTCAATTCCTGCAATTTATTGTCCCCCAAAAAAACTAGGCAAAACAAAGCTCGCAATGGTATTAGCATTTAGCATTTAAGAAATCAAGGCCGTGTTCTGAAAGCCAATTGCATTTATGAATCTGCTCTTTGCTTTTATTTTATTTTATTTTGTATGAGCAAGAATGCCTTTTTAGCTGTTGCTAGGGTTTGTGTTGGTGGCCAGCATGCATTTGTGAGTTTCATTGATCCCATATATGTCTTACCAGCAGAACAGCATCAAACCGTGAACTAGGCCCTCTAGTTGCAAAGCATGCAAGTGAATCAGCCTGAGAAAGACTGGTGAATAATGTGACTGGTATACTTTAAGATTTTCTGCAGAGCACATGTTTTGTTGCCTGGTACGGTGAAATAAGCTGAACTTTTCAAAAGAAAATTAGATGGTTTCAGATGGTAATAGCTTTGCAGTCAGCTGCGTTGTGGGTTACTGGAAAGCCTTACTGTGGAAACGAGCACTGCACATTTTCAATCAGTAACTTTGACAGCTGACGGAACAAAGCTTCCACTCGGAATACTATCCAGTCACACTCCGCACTATGTATTTCAAGTTTTTACAGTGTAATAAATGGTAAACAAATGTACATTTTTACAGGTTATTTATATTTTATTTCTGCAGAAGTCTGCACAATTCATTGTTAGGCCTACTATACTCAGTTGCTAAATAAAACACTTCTATATTTTGTGTGTTGCTAAAATGCCTAATAGTAAAATCTATCTGCATTCTTTCATTGGGAAGCAATTACCAATATATTGAGATACTGTGTACAAAGGAGTCATGGGTTTGAATCTGACAGGACAATGCTGTTATGGTCAGTCCCAGGCGTTGTTCATGATTTGGTGGCAAGTATGTAATGCAGTTGACTTAATTAAACGTAGACTGCAGCAAATTCATACATCTATGTACAATAGACATCACATTTAACACAATACACTCCGATCATATCTTATTGTAGGAGTTAGCAATCGCAGCCCTAAAAAAAAAAAAAGTACCTTTAAAAAGGAATAAGTCTTGAAGGCGGAATGAGTTGCAGCCAATTCTGATTCCCGAGGGTGTTGCCATGCTAGCCTCCATTTCCCCTGTTGTTTTTAACCTTAAACATAGAAATGTAAAAGCCCTAGACATGGGCCACAACCTGGGATTTCCACTCCCAGGTTGTCTTAATCTTTGGTCCCATGTGGGACTACTAGGTTTGTAGTAACTGATCTGATCTCCCGTCTTCCCGTCTTTTGTTTCCAGTTCAAAGTTGAGTGGCAGTGGTTCAGGGACAGGAAGGAGCTCCAGGCCAGGCAGGACTAGTGATCCTCCCTGGTTCCTGTCTGGCTCTGACACACTGGGCAGACTGGCAGGCAACACCCTTGGGTAAGTTCTGGCAGTAAGGGCCCTCAGGAAAAACCTCCCCTAGACACACTCAGGTAAAGTCGTTATACGGCTTCATGTGCATTAGCGCCACTTAGGCCTAGACAAAGACGGCTGCAGGAGGACAGCTGAAGCCATTATTATTATCCAGGATTCAGGTATTGTCCATGTAAAATGAGATGGCGCAGTCAGAATCAGACCTTGTACTACAGAGTTGTCCTGGAAATTGGGACCTTCAAACCAAGGCAGCAGCAGCTCTGAGGTTAAAGGCATAAACATAAAATGCCTATTGAGCTTTGATAGAAATGTGCTGTGGGCTGATTTTGAATAACACTAGGTGAAAGCAATCTGCCATACATTGTTTTTTCCTCGTTTTTTCTTACCTTACTGGCCCCTAAATTATGAGATTTAATGTGGTCAAATTCATCTCTCAAAAATTACAAAAGACATTTGCTACCAAACTATTGCTTCCAAATTGCAGTATGCATAAATACCCTAGGACCTCTGCTCTCTCTGTGAAAGCCAGCTGTCCCACAGTTAATTGCTAATCCAGTGCGCAGGCAGGCAGCCGTGTGTTGATTTGAGAGAGTTTCTGCTGTGTGGCTGACTGCTGTGCCTGACCTTCGCCTTGTGCTATAACAGGAGTCGCTGGAGCTCCGGGGTGAACGGTGGATCAGGTGGAGGAGGAGGAGGAGGTGGTGGTGGTGGCGGCGGCGGCGGCAGCAGCAGTAGTGTAGGAGGTGCAGGGGGTGGAGGTGTAGGAGGAGCTGTCAGTGGAGGAGGTGGTGGTGGAGGCTCCTCTGGGAGGTCGTCTACAGCTGCCAGGGACTCGAGACGTCAGACCAGGGTGATCCGCACAGGGAGGGACCGGGGCTCTGGTCTCCTAGGCAGCCAGCCCCAGCCTGTCATCCCTGCCTCGGTCATCCCAGAAGAACTCATCTCCCAGGTTAGACCCACTGTCTGTCCTCAACTACATTGATTTAAATTCTGGAAGTGACCCCACCATATGAGAGTTTCTTATCACTGAATATACCATTTTAAAGAAACCCTTAACAAATCAGATTTGATCGATTTATTTCTTGACCAGAGCCCCTCGTTAATTATAACAAGGTCCTCAACACATGGCCTTCACTTCTCTCTGGTGCTCAGTCACCACCGTCACAACATGGTTGATTTCTGGGTGGTGATCTTCATGTTGCCTCCCCGCTTCCCCAGGCTCAGGTGGTCCTTCAGGGGAAGTCTAGGAGTGTGATCATCCGGGAGCTCCAGAGGACCAACCTGGATGTCAACCTGGCCGTCAACAACCTACTGAGCAGAGACGATGAGGACGGTGACGATGGCGATGACACAGCCAGCGAGTCCTACCTCCCTGGAGGTACCACTTTATTTCACCTTGATGTGTATTCTACAGCTTTGTCTCATTAATATAATCTCTATTGCAAGAAAGACTCAACATGGCAGCTTTGTATGAATGAGCAGAGGGCTCTTAAACAGTTTGGTCTGGTTTAAGGGGGTTATGTGAAAGCTTTATGTAGATAGTTGGTATTTGCTACATACAGAGTTGTCCCAAAAATTCTAAATGCAAAAGTCTCTATTAACCTATGGGTTTGACCCTTGCCTGTTGGGACAGTAATAGTCATGTCAAAAACATCCCTCTTTTGTGTTGGACCTTACAGAGGACCTGATGTCCCTGCTGGATGCTGACATCCACTCAGCCCACCCCAGTGTCATCATCGATGCTGACGCCATGTTCTCTGAGGACATCAGCTACTTTGGCTACCCCTCCTTCAGACGCTCCTCCCTGTCCCGCCTGGGCTCCTCGCGAGGTAACTGACCATACGGCACTCAGAGCTGCTGCCTAGGGACCATCATCCTCTTCTGTAGTCAGGAGGTTGAGATTTAAATCATATTTCTCTTCCTAAATAATAGTAGTTGTAGTAACAAGTTATCTAAATGGATGTAAGATTACTTTTCACCATACATAGTATATGCTTTTAGTTCTCTGATAGTTGAGGTATATCATTAAAGTCAATGCTAGTCTTTCCTTTTCAACCTGTCGGCAAAGCCCATGTGGATGTGGTGTTGTGAATGTGTGTGGTGTTGTGAATGTGTGCTGCATGGCCACAATATCTGTTCTTCAGTGAGCCCTCTGAGAAAGGCCCGCTAGACCCTGTCATTACAGGCACCACTCTCTACTGCAGCCTTATGCTGTAGGATAAACCCTCTCCCTCGTAATGCATGTCTATCTCTAATCTATCCTGACCTGTCTTCCTACCTCACATTTTAACATGTGAGCGTGCAGACAGACACCACTATTAACTAACTTTCACCGTTTTACTGCCAAAACCCTCTTATTTGCATAATAAAAATAAAAAAAATTGTTGACGGGTCTTCCCCAGAGAGTGGCTTACTTTTATCCCACTGGTGTGACCCCATTGCCATACCAGTTCTCCTTCTTCCCTTAGAGCGTGACTCAGAGCTGTTGCGTGAGCGCGAGTCTGTGTTGAGGTTGCGGGAGCGGAGGTGGCTGGATGGGGCCTCGTTTGACACAGAGAGGGGCTCCACCAGCCGCGAGGGGGAGCCCAGCCTGGACAAGAAGATCATCCCCGTCCAGAGCCCTGTCTCTCTGGGCGAGGAGCTGCAGTGGTGGCCTGACAAGGTGGGAGGATGGGGACATTGATCGATTGGTTGATGGAATAATTTGATTAATGGGGAAGGTCCACTCATTTTGGTGTTCATTCAGATGTGATGTCAATAAAGCTTGTTCAGGGAACATGACAGCATTCATTTATCACATTAATGGATTTCCCACTTGGTTTATTTATATCAGTATGTTTTAATAGTTTTCGCTAGGTCTATATGCTCAATATTGTTTTGGGTTAATTAATATGCACAGATCAGGTTAGCAAATATTTCTAGGTAATGTTTCTGTTGGTGTTTTGGTCCAGGATGGTGTGAAGTTTGTGAGCATCGGGTCCTTGTTCTCTGAGCTGGTGGCAGTGAGCTCTAAGGGGGAACTCTACCAGTGGAAGTGGAGTGAACCAGAACCATACAGAAACACACAGGTAAACATCTGTACTGTACAACAATCCAACAGGACTGATTGCATGAAAAATGTGAAGGATTCAGCAGCAGCCTTTATCAAATAAAATTCAAATGATTTATCAGAGACCAGCGCTGTACACTAACAACACCAACTCTCCTCCTGAGGACTACTTTGCAAATAAGTGTTTTCATTCAAATACACGTTTTATTAGCAAACCCACCTCATTAATGTGTGTATGTGTATTAGAGGTCGACCGATTATGATTTTTCAATGCCGATACCGATTATTGGAGGACCAAAAAAAGCCAATACTGATTAATCGGCCGTTTTTGTTTTTTAATTTTTTTAAATAAATTGTATTTATTTATTTGTAATATTGACAATTACAACTACTGAATGAACACTTAATTTAACTTAATATACATCAATAAAATCAATTTAGCCTCAAATAAATAATGAAACATGTTCAATTTGGTTTAAATAATGCAAAAAAAGTGTTGAAGAAAGTAAAAGTGCAGTATGTGCCAAGTAAAAAAGCTAACGTTTAAGTTCCTTGCTCAGAACATATGAAAGCTGGTGGTTCCTTTTTAACATGAGTCTTCAATATTCCCAGGTAAGAAGTTTTAGGTTGTAGTTATTATAGGAATTATAGGACTATTTCTTTCTATACCATTTGTATTTCATATACCTTTCACTATTGGATTTTCTTATAGGCACTATAGTATTGCCATTGTAACAGTATAGCTTCCGTCCCTCTCCTCGCCCCTACCTGGGCTCGAACCAGGAACACATCGACAACAGCCACCCTCGAAGCATCGTTACCCATCGCTCCACAAAAGTGGCGGCCCTTGCAGAGCAAGGGGAACAACTACTTCAAGATCTCAGAGCGAGTGACGTCACCGATTGAAACGCTATTACCGCGCACCCCGCTTACTAGCTAGCCATTTCACACCGGTTACACCAGCATAATCTCGGGAGTTGATAGGCTTGAAGTCATATACGGCTCAATGCTTGAAGCACAGCGAAGAGCTGCTGGCAAATGCAGGAAAGTGCTGTTTGAATGAGTACTTACGAGCCTGCTGCTGCCCACCACCGTTCAGTCAGACTGCTCTATCAAATCATAAACTTAATTATAACATAATAAAACACAGAAATATGAGCCGTAGGTCATTAATATGGTCAAATCTGGAAACGATCATTTTGAAAACAAAACGTTTATTCTTTCAGTGAAATATGGAACCGTTACGTATTTTATCAAACGGGTGGCATCCCTAAGTCTAAATATTGCTGTTACATTGTACAACCTTCAATGTTATGTCATAATTATGTAAAATTCTAGCAAATTAATTACGGTCTTTGTTAAGAAATGGTCTTCGCACAATTAGCAATGAGCCAGGCGGCCCAAACCGCTGCATATACCCTGACTGCTTGCACGGAACGCAAGAGAAGTGACACAATTTCTCATGTTAAAAGAAATTCATGTTAGCAGGCAATGTTAACTAAATATGCAGGTTTAAAAATATATACACTTGTGTATTGATTTTAAGAAAGGCATTGATGTTTATGGTTAGGTACACATTGGTGCAACGACAGTGCTTTTTTTTGCGATTGCGCTTGCTAAATCATCACCTGTTGGCAAAGTAGGCTGTGATTCGATGAGAAATTAACAGGCACCGCATCGATTACATGCAACGTAGGACACGCTAGATAAACTAGTAATATCATCAACCATGTGTAGTTAACTAGTGATTATGTTAAGATTGATTGTTTTTTATAAGATAAGTTTAATGCTAGTTAGCAACTTACCTGGCCTCTTGCTGCAGTCGCGTAACAGGTGGTCAGCCTGCCACACAGGCTCCTCGTGGTGTGCAATGTAAGGTAGGTGGTTAGAGCGTTGGACTAGTAACCGGGGGGTTGCAAGATCGAATCCCCGAGCTGACAAGGTGAAAGTCTGTCGTTCTGCCCCTGAACAAGGCAATTAACCCACTATTCCTAGGCTGTCATTGAAAATAAGAATGTGTTCTTAACTGACTTGCCTAGTTAAATAAAGTTTAAAAAAAACAATTGTCCACAATCGGTGTCCAAAAATACCGATTATTATGAAAACTTGAAATCGGCCCTAATTAATCGGCCATTCCGATTAATCGGTCGACCTCTAAAATGTGTGTATATGCATACACATTTTAGAGGTCGACCGATATATATGCATACATAGTTAAAAACCTCTTGGCGCACAGATCCCTTTAGCGGGATAATTTTCGGAAACATCCGCTGAATTGCAGAGCGCCAAATAAAAAAATAAAAAAATATTTGTTAAATTCATGAAATCGCAAGTGCAATATACAGTGGGGCAAAAAAGTATTTAGTCAGCCACCAATTGTGCAAGTTCTCCCACTTAAAAAGATGAGAGAGGCCTGTAATTTTCATCATAGGTACACTTCAACTATGACAGACAAAATGAGAAAATAAAAATCCAGAAAATCACATTGTAGGATTTTTAATGAATTTATTTGCAAATTATGGTGGAAAATAAGTATTTGGTCACCTACAAACAAGCAAGATTTCTGGCTCTCACAGACCTGTAACTTCTTCTTTAAGAGGCTCCTCTGTCCTCCACTCGTTATCTGTATTAATGGCACCTGTTTGAACTTGTTATCAGTATAAAAGACACCTGTCCACAACCTCAAACAGTCACACTCCAAACTCCACTATGGCCAAGACCAAAGAGCTGTCAAAGGACACCAGAAACAAAATTGTAGACCTGCACCAGGCTGGGAAGACTGAATCTGCAATAGGTAAGCAGCTTGGTTTGAAGAAATCAACTGTGGGAACAATTATTAGGAAATGGAAGACATACAAACAGACCACTGATAATCTCCCTCGATCTGGGGCTCCACGCAAGATCTCACCCCGTGGGGTCAAAATGATCACAAGAACGGTGAGCAAAAATCCCAGAACCACACGGGGGGACCTAGTGAATGACCTGCAGAGAGCTGGGACCAAAGTAACAAAGCCTACCATCAGTAACACACTACACCGCCCGGGACTCAAATCCTGCAGTGCCAGACGTTTCCCCCTGCTTAAGCCAGTACATGTCCAGGCCCGTCTGAAGTTTGCTAGAGAGCATTTGGATGATCCAGAAGAAGATTGGGAGAATGTCATATGGTCAGATGAAACCAAAATATAACTTTTTGAAAAAACTCAACTCGTTGTGTTTGGAGGACAAAGAATGCTGAGTTGCATCCAAAGAACACCATACTTACTGTGAAGCATGGGGGTGGAAACGTCATGCTTTGGGGCTGTTTTTCTGCAAAGGGACCAGGACGACTGATCCGTGTAAAGGACAGAATGAATGGGGCCATGTATCGTGAGATTTTGAGTGAAAACCTCCTTCCATCAGCAAGGGCATTGAAGATGAAACGTGGCTGGGTCTTTCAGCATGACAATGATCCCAAACACACCGCCCGGGCAACGAAGGAGTGGCTTCGTAAGAAGCATTTCAAGGTCTTGGAGTGGCCTAGCCAGTCTCCAGATCTCAACCCCATAGAAAATCTTTGGAGGGAGTTGAAAGTCTGTGTTGCCCAGCAACAGCCCCAAAACATCACTGCTCTAGAGGAGATCTGCATGGAGGAATGGGCCAAAATACCAGCAACAGTGTGTGAAAGCCTTGTGAAGACTTACAGAAAACGTTTGACCTCTGTCATTGCCAACAAAGGGTATATAACAAAGTATTGAGAAGCTTTTGTTATTGACCAAATACTTATTTTCCACCATAATTTGCAAATAAATTCATTAAAAATCCTACAATGTGATTTTCTGGATTTTTATTTTCTCATTTTGTCTGTCATAGTTGAAGTGTACCTATGATGAAAATTACAGGCCTCTCATCTTTTTAAGTGGGAGAACTTGCACAATTGGTGGCTGACTAAATACTTTTTTGCCCCACTGTACCAAAACACAGCGTAGCTTGTTAATCCACCTGTCGTGTCAGATTTTGAAAATATGCTTTACAGCGAAAGCAATCCAAGCGTTTGTGTGAGTTTATCGATCACTAGACAAAACATTACAAACAGCTAGCAGCATTGTAGATTGGTCACGAAAGTCAGAAAAGCAATAAAATGAATCGCTTACCTTTGATGATCTTCGGATGTTTGCACTCACAAGACTCCCAGTTACACAATAAATCTTCCTTTTGTTCGATAAAGATTATTTTTATATCCAAAAATCTATTTGGTTGGCGCGTTATGTTCAGTAATCCACAGGCTTTTGCAGGTCATGAAGGGCAGACAAATTCCAAATAGTATCTGTAAAGTTCGTAGAAACATGTCAAACGTTTTTTGTAATCAATCCTCAGGTTGTTTTTAACATAAATAATCGATAATATTTCACCCGGATGGTAAACTATTCAATACAAGACAGAAAGAAAATGTTGAGCTACCACTTTCGTGCGCATGAACTAATCAAAGGACATCTGGCAGTCCACTGACGCGATTTGATAAATCTCGCTAGTTTTTCAGAATAACAGCTTGAAACTATGTCTAAAGACTGTTCACACCCTGTGGAAGACATAGGAAAAGGAATCTGGTTGATATCCCTTTTAAATGGAGGAAAGGCAGGCAATGGAACAGGGATTTTTCAAAATAAGAGGCACCTCCGGGTTGGATTTCTTCAGGTTTTCGCCTGCAAAATCAGTTCTGTTATACTCAGACAATATTTTGACAGTTTTGGAAACTTTAGAGTGTTTTCTATCCTAATCTGTCAATTATATGCATATTCTAGCATCTGGACCTGAGAAATAGGCAGCTTACATTGGGAACATTATTTTTCCAAACATAAAAATACTGCCCTCTAGCTTCAAGAGGTTAAAGTCGGAAGTTTACATACACTTAGGTTGGAGTCATTAACACTTGTTTTTCAACCACTCCACACATTTCTTGTTAACAAACTATAGTTTTGGCAAGTCGGTTAAGACATCTACTTTGTTCATGACACAAGTCATTTTTCCAACAATTGTTTACAGACAGACACTATCACAATTCCAGTGGGTAGGAAGTTTACATACACTAAGTTGACTCTGCCTTTAAACAGCTTGGAAAATTCCAGAAAATGATGTCATGGCTTTAGAAGCTTCTTATATGCTAATTGACATAATTTGAGTCAATTGGAGGTGTACCTGTGGATGTATTTCAAAGCTTACCTTCAAACTCAGTGCCTCTGATTGACATCATGGGAAAATCAAAAGAAATCAGCCAAGACCTCTTGTAGAAAAATTGTAGACCTCCACAAGTCTGGTTCATCCTTGGGAGCAATTTCCAAACACCTGAAGGTACCACGTTCATCTGTGCAAACAATAGCACGCAAGTATAAACACCATGGGACCACGCAGCCGTCATACCGCTCAGGAAGGAGACACGTTCCATCTCCTAGAGAAGAACGTACTTTGGTGCAAAAAGTGCAAATCAATCCCAGAACAACAGCAAAGGGCCTTGTGAAGATGCTGTAGGACACAGGTACAAAGTATCTATATCCACAGTAAAACGAGTCCTATATCGACATAATCTGAAAGGCAGCTCAGCAAGAAAGAAGCCACTGCTCCAAAACCGCCATTAAAAAAGCCAGACTGCGGTTTGCAACTGCACATGGGGACAAAGATTGTACTTTTTTGGAGAAATGTCCTCTGGTCTGATGAAACAAAAATAGAACTGTTTGGCCATAATGACCATAGTTATGTTTGGAGGAAAAAGGAGGTGGCTTGCAAGCCAAAACACCATCCCAACCGTGAAGCAAGGGGGTGGCACTATCATGTTGAGGGGGTGCTTTGCTGCAGGAGGGACAGGTGCACTTCACAAAATAGATGGCATCATGAGGAGGGGAAATTATGTTGATATATTGAAGCAACATCTCAAGACATCAGTCAGGAACTTAAAGCTTGGTCGCAAATGGGTATTTCAAATGGACAATGACCCCAAGCATACTTCCAAAGTTGTGGCAAAATGGCTTAAGGACAACAAAGTCAAGGTATTGGAGTGGCCATCACAAAGCCCTGACCTCAATCCTATAGACCATTTGTGGGCAGAACTGAAAAATCGTGTTTGAGCAAGGAGGCCTACAAACCTGACTTAGTTACACCAGCTCTGTCAGGAGGAATGGGCCAAAATTCACCCAACTTATTGTGGGAAGCTTTAGAAGGCTACCTGAAACGTTTGACCCAAGTTAAACAATTTAAAGGCAATCAAATACTAATTGAGTGTATGTAAACTTCTGACCCACTTGGAATGTGATGAAAGAAATAAAAGCTGAAATAAATAATTCTCTACTATTATTCTGACATTTCACATTCTTAAAATAAAGTGGTGATCCTAACTGACCTAAGACAGGGAATTTTTAATTAGATTAAATGTCAGGAATTGTGAAGAACTGAGTTTAAATGTATTTGGGTAAGGTATATGTGAACTTCTGACTTCAACTGTGTGTGTGTATATATATATATATGTATATGTGTATATATATATATTCTAAATCAACTCTTCCAATCAGAACCCTTCTATCCGCCACCCCCGGGTGTCCTTCCTGGGCCTGACCAATGAGAAGATCACCCTGCTGTCTGCTAACAGCATCAGAGCCACCGTGGCCACGGAAACAAATAAGGTGGCGACCTGGATGGATGACACCCTGAGCAGCGTGGCGTCCAAGCTGGAGCACAGTGCCCAGGCCTACCCTGAGCTGCAGGGGGAGCGCGTTGTGTCTTTGCACTGCTGTGCCCTCTACACATGCGCCCAGTTGGAGAGCAGCCTGTACTGGTGGTGAGTTACAGCAGTTAATCCTCTCCTCTCGGACAGTGGCACACCTGGGTTCAAATGGTATTTGTTTTTCTTGAAATAGTTTGTGCATTTTGATTGAGCTTTCCTGAAGTGCCAGATTGGCTGGATTTGCACTGGGATTGTGCCAAGCAAGCTCAATCAAGTGCAGCTAAAGTATTAGAAAAATAACAATTACTGGTTGAACTCAGGCAGTGGCTGGCCAGAGGCCCTCGCTCTACTCAAATGTCCAGTGCAAATGTGGAACTCGGTCCTTGAGAGATATATGCGTACAAGAAGGTTAAGCTGGATGTTAGTGGTTTATGTTTTGAAATGTTTGTGTTTCCTCAGGGGTGTTGTGCCTTTTAGTCAACGGAAAAAGATGCTTGAAAAGGCTAGAGCCAAGAACAAGAAGCCAAAGTCGAGTGCCGGCATCTCCTCAATACCCAACATCACCGTGGGAACGCAGGTGACAAAACATAACATAAAAACATAAAACCAAGACTGTGGGAGCATTAGAACCCTGTGTATAAATGTTCCTTCATCCTGAAATGTTTTTGTTCTCTGCACCTGTGAATCCGGTTGGATGTCTGTTGCGTACACTGCTTTTGAACGAATGTGAACAGGTGTTTGTGTCCTCTCTCCAGGTGTGCCTGAGGAATAACCCCCTCTACCACGCCGGTGCCGTTGCCTTTTCTGTCAACGCTGGGATCCCCAAGGTGGGACTGCTCCTCGAGTCTGTCTGGAACATGAACGACAGCTGCAGGTTCCAGCTGCGATCACCAGAGAGCCTCAAGAACATGGACAAGACCACCAAGACACAGGAGATCAAGTGAGTTAGCTTCCATTTCAGAGAGCAGCTGGTCTCAATTCGCTCCCTGCCCCTTTCCTTTTGCCCTAACCCTTCTATGTTTGCAGATTTGCAAATATCAAAGGGTTAGGCCCAACGGGAAGGGCTAGGGAGTGAATTGGGTCCAGCTGTTCCCTTTTTTAAGCCACTACAAATGTAAATCAATGGCCCTCGTCTCCAACACTCATGATGAACTCAGTCCTACCCATTCTCTCCTTAGAACGGAGAGCAAGCCGGAGTTGGTAAAGACTGAGATGGGGCCCCCTCCTTCCCCGGCCTCCACCTGCAGTGACACCTCCTCCATCGCTAGCAGTGCCTCGCTGCCCTACAGTATGTCACATTACTAGCTACTATACTAACCTCTGTCTTGCTCTAATATTGTCATGACTCAATTGCCTTTGAAATGGATGGTGTGGCAATTGCAGGTCTCTTTTTTTAATTTTTAAGATTTATATATAAACAAACAGACAAACTTTAAAAAAATGTCTCTAGTTGTGTCTGATAATGAAATCTGCCATATCGGCTTATGAGACCTGGGTTAAATACTTTTTTAGCTTGCCTGGTACAATGGAACCCCAATAGATTAGTGCTAAAATTGCAAACGCTGCCCATCTTGCACAGCGGACAAGCTAAATCAAGCACACCTCAAGTATTTTACTTGTTTGTTAACCCAGGTCTGGTCTGCTGTTGTATAAATATCCTAACGTGTCGTCTGCCCTTACAGAACGAAGACGCTCGACCCCGGCTCCCAAAGAGGAGGAGAAGGTGAACGAGGAGCAGTGGCCTCTTCGGGAAGTGGTGTTTGTGGAGGATGTTAAAAACGTCCCTGTGGGAAAGGTGGGTGTGGCTACAGGAAGGGACCAGACCCTAACACTCTCTGGCAGGCTGGGGGATAGACGCCATTGTTTTGTTTTTATTAACACTGTAAAATATTTAGTTATCACATTTTATAGTTATTTCTTGAACCTTCTAGTCTATATTTTTCAGAGTAATTTAATATTTCTGTTTTCATTACATTTAAAGAAATGCCTAAGAGCAGAACTCAAAGCCGTAGTTTCATGTTTTGTATCCTGTGTATTGTCTGTTCGTTGTTATTTTGGTGTCTTCACGACGGCCCTATTTGCAACAGCTCCGTCTTTTAACTTCAGGTGCTGAAAGTGGACGGCGCGTATGTAGCTGTGAAGTTTCCAGGGACGTCAAGCAGCGTGAGCACACAGCCGAGTCTACCTAGTGCTCCAGCTCCCATCACTGACTCTGACCCCTCCTCACTGCTGCAGGACTGTAGGCTGCTCAGAATAGACGAGTTACAGGTACGACTACTGGACGCTCACTTACACTCACATACTTATAACATTATAGTGTAGTTATTATTCCTCCCATACAAATGTGTTATTTCAGTGATGGTTTAATGTTTATGCAATTATTTAATGAATCTAAGCACAAGTTTACAATAAAAGTATCTGTCATTGTAGTGTTACATCTGTTGTCTAAAAACTGGTGCCCTCTCTTTTAATCAACAGGTGGTGAAAACTGGTGGAACTCCTAAAGTTCCAGATTGCTTCCAGCGTACACCTAAAAAACTCTGCATCCCAGAGAAGGCTGAGATTCTGGCTGTGAATGTTGACTCCAAAGGTAAGACATCTGCATAACAATACAATGTAGTAATTCATGTTGGTGCCGAATGCCGATAATGTACTACTGGGTGTTTAAGTGTGGATATTAATGAATTCTATGTGTATTTCTGTCTTGCTGTGTTATCTGCCCCTTCAGGAGTTCACGCAGTGCTGAAGACTGGTAACTGGGTGAGGTACTGTATCTTTGACCTGGCCACAGGCAAAGCAGAGCAGGAGAATAACTTCCCCACCAGTAACCTGGCCTTCCTGGGGCAGAGTGAGCGCAATGTAGCAATCTTCACCGCAGGACAGGTCAGCACTTCTCCAGTACTCAATACAACCTTTTCTAATATAGCCATGCTTCATGTATTGCGGAAAGGTTGTGT
The DNA here is from genome assembly GCF_016432855.1 of Salvelinus namaycush. Classification (NCBI taxonomy): domain Eukaryota; kingdom Metazoa; phylum Chordata; class Actinopteri; order Salmoniformes; family Salmonidae; genus Salvelinus; species Salvelinus namaycush. The sequence continues at coordinate 55,470,929 of NC_052311.1, forward strand.
AGGCAATTGCATATCCAACAATTTCCCCATTTTCTAAGCACATTTTGATTTTCATCATTTTATTTCCAGGACTCTCCAGTCATCCTTCGGGATGGAAACGGCACAATTTACCCAATGGCCAAAGACTGTATGGGCGGGATCCGAGACCCTGAGTGGTTGGACCTGCCGCCCATCGCCAGCCTGGGCATGGGGGTACACTCCTTGGCCAACCTCCCCACCAACTCAACCATCAAGAAGAAAGCTGCTATTATCATATTAGCTGTGGAGGTTAGCAAAATGATTTATATGTCAATGGGGATTATTTAGTTGATGGTCAATTTGTTACTGGGAGGATCATAACTTTCACAGGTTTCCCTAGATTGAGCTTACTTCTAGACAAAAACATGCTCAATATAGGATCTACGTTGAAAGTGTTTTTTAGCCAAGTAAAATACTGTTTTTAATCCAAGAAAATGTCCCTTATTGTGTTCTTTTGATGACTAAATGCTTTTGTATTTTGCATGTTTTTATTCCCGCTGTAAAGTGTATTGATACGCTGTGCTGATGCTGTGCTGATGCGCTTTAAATAACATTGTTCAACTTGTTTCTAGAAGCAGACGTTGATGCAGCACGTGCTGCGTTGTGACTTTGAGGCCTGTCGTCAGTACCTGGTCAACCTGGAGCAGGCTGTTCTACTGGAGCAGAGTCCCCACGTCCTCCACTCCTTCCTGGGCCACCGCTGCGACGGCAACCGCAACATCCTCCACGCCTGCGTCTCCGTCTGCTTCCCCGTCAGCAACAAGGAGACCAAGGAGGAGGAAGGTAAACCACGGCCTGAGTGCTGGGTGGTGTATACAGCGAGATGAAACCTTGCAAAGTCAAACAAATGGAGTTCTACCTGAAAGACAATCATATCTGTTCTACACAATATATTCCAATCTGAACGTTCTGTGAGGTTAACCCAGCGTCAAGACTCCTAAAGTCTCAAGACGCAGTGTCAGTTTTGAGCCATCCTCTGTTATCTTTCCCGTCTCCTGTTTGACTTCCATTATTTCACCATTCTCCGTCTCCCTGTGTCTGTATATGTGTGGTAACTGTTGGGCTGGTGTTTTCCAGAAGCTGAACGGTCTGAGAGGAATACGTTTGCAGAGAGACTGTCAGCAGTGGAGGCCATCGCCAATGCAATCTCCGTGGTGTCTAGCAACAGCTCTGGGAACAGGACCGGCTCTTCTAGCAGCAGAGGGTAACTAACTTATACAAATCTAAGTGTACTGTTTTTAAGTTGACTATTTTATTTCAGGGTACATGTTCATGATGAAAAACACTAAAGAACTGGATTATACTAACTGATTGTTCCATAATGCACAATAAGTGAAATAATATTACTGAGCCTATTGGCTTTTTTTCCAATGAGAAAATCTGTCAGAATTCCTGTCAGGATGCCATTTAAGACACTTGAGACCAAGAACACTATCTTGGTGCCCATTTATGTCTACATGTCAGTCCCATTGTGTCTTTCCACCACTCATGTAACCTGTTAAGTGTGTTCTGTCTGGTGCAGGCTGCGTCTGAGGGAGATGATGAGGCGCTCTCTGAGAGCAGCGGGGCTTGGCCGTCACGAGTCTGGCCCCTCCTCCAGCGACCACCAGGACCCCGTGTCCCCACCCATCGCCCCTCCCAGCTGGGTGCCTGACCCCCCTCCCATGGACCCAGACGGTGACATAGACTTCATCCTGGCCCCTGCAGTGGGATCTCTCACCACAGCCTCAACAGGGACCAGCCAGGGCCCCAGCACCTCCACTATACCAGGTCAGATAACTATTTAGATACAACCACACCTAGCTAGCTACTCCACCACTATACCAGGTCAAATACCTAGCCTGTGTGGTACCAAATGTCACCCAATTCTCTGTTTAGAACACCTCCCGCACTCTCCCCAATGTCTCTAATGACCTGCTCCATCCCTGTTTCTCCTGCTGCCCCAGGCCCCTCCTCCGAGCCTTCGGTGGTGGAGTCTAAAGACCGCAAGGCCAACGCCCACCTCATCCTCAAACTGATGTGTGACAGCATGGTTCTCAGGCCACACCTCCGCGAGCTGCTCTCCGCCAAGTAAAGACTCATTGTTTTTTTCTCTCCTTAAAAACGGAAGGAGCATTCCAGTCTTGTTTTGTTTATGATAGAGGCAGGTGTGATTTGAAGGAGATTTGGATGAGATTGAGAGAAGGCCAGTGGGTCTGGGCAAGCCTTTTTAATTTTATAACACAGTAATGCCTTGTTTCATTAAAATACTGAACTAAACTATTGCTCTCAAGCTCAAAAGATGCTTTCTCTTGTTTGTCCCCCCTCCCCCATTTCTGTTGCTAAACTGTGTTTGACAGGGATGCCCGTGGAATGACCCCGTTCATGCTGGCAGTCAGCGGGAGAGCTTACCCAGCTGCCATTACTGTTCTGGAGGCTGCGCAGAAAATGGCCAAGGGTACGTCACTCACTACACTGTTCATGCCTTTAGTTGAGAAAGAGACTTTGGCAGCACTACTAATGGATATAAACGCTGACATGTTGATGTAATGCCATCTGAAGTCATTAATTTATACATTAAGTGATTTATATATGTGCTGTGTTTTAAGGAGAGCAGAATAAAAAACTGGGGAGATACTACCAAAATCCAGATTTTAATATTCTGTTGCAAAACCTGTTGTGTAGTGGGAGACCCCGGCATGACTGAGAAGGTGGATGCAGACTCTGTGTTCATGGAGATGATTTGTCCCTCGGGGACCAACCCTGACGACTCTCCTCTCTACGTCCTCTGCTGCAACGACACCTGCAGCTTCACCTGGACAGGAGCTGAACACATCAACCAGGTGAGGGGGACACACATACACACACACACCAGGTGGGTCACTTGGGAGGACAATGCAACACGCACAACAAATGAGTCAGCCGTTCAGACTGGTTTGCCTTTTCACAGATGGGAATCTTTGCTGACCATTTACTCTCTCTCCCATCTAGGATATCTTTGAGTGCCGGACCTGCGGCCTGTTGGAGTCTCTCTGCTGCTGCACTGAGTGCGCCAGGGTGTGTCACAAAGGACACGACTGCAAGTATGTACTTCACTCTCCTTCCTGGTGTTAGTGGATTTTATTACTTACATCCTGGTTTTATACTGTTGTAATGCATCACTGAATCTGATACAGGTGATTTGCACCAGGCCTTTAATGTTAATGTCTTTCTCCTCAGACTCAAGAGGACCTCTCCCACTGCGTACTGTGACTGCTGGGAGAAGTGTAAGTGTAAGACGCTGATCGCTGGACAGAAAGCTGCTCGCCTGGACCTGTTGTACAGACTGCTCACCACCACTAACCTGGTCACCAGTCCAAACAGCCGGTAAACACACACCGACTGACTGTAGGCTGTATTTTGTGTTTATTGTTAACACGTATTGTTTTTAAGTACAATGTTGGTTCTCTTCATTCAATCTGTAAGGTGTTTTTTCGGGGGCTTTAGTAACGTGTTTTTCCTTTCCTCTCTGGCTGGCAAACAGGGGGGAGCATATCCTTCTGTTCCTGGTGCAGACTGTTGCTAGGCAGAGTGTGGAGCACTGCCAGTACCGGCCCCCTCGCATCAGAGAGGACAGGAACCGCAAGGCTGCCAATGCTGAAGGTGGGTGGAGGTTTACTACTGTTGTCAGGCCTGGTTTCACTTCAAGCAACACTGAAAGTGTAGCATGATGGCTCAATGTTTATTTTCATTCGCATCAATTCTCTATTCTAAGAGACAATTCTAATGGTTTGTTGTCCTCCATGTGTGTCAGACTCTGACATGCCGGACCATGACCTGGAACCTCCACGCTTCGCCCAGCTGGCCCTGGAGAGGGTGCTGCAGGACTGGAATGCTCTCAAGTCCATGATAATGTTTGGATCCCAGGAGAATAAAGACCCGTGAGTTCTCTAGCCCTGCCTGCCTTGACCAGCTCAGTGTCACCTCTCAAACCTCCTCCAACCTCTTTCTTTTTATCCCGCCATCCCTCCAACCTTTGTGTACATCCCTCCAATTTGTGTCCAATTTATACTTCCATTACCTTAACTATTTTAGACAGCTGAAGCAAGCATGCACATTTTCTTCAGAAAATGTACCATATCGGATGACCAGCTGTTTTACCGGTTACGAGTCCTCTTAGCAGTGTCACATTTATAACTCTGGCTTCCTGGTTGTGTGTTCTAGGTTGAGTGCCAGCAGCCGTATCGCCCATCTCCTTCCAGAGGAGCAGGTGTACCTGAACCAGCAGAGTGGCACCATCCGCCTGGACTGCTTCACACACTGCCTCATTGTCAAGTGTGCCCCTGACATTACAGTAAGTCGGGTCAGTCTATCCCCCCCTTAAATTACTCAGCGCTTCTGGAGTCAGTCAACCACAGTTGTAACACCTACAGGACGCACCTCCCATCTTCTGTTGCAAGTCTTCTCTCTGGGTCGGATTCTCACACAGATTAAGCCTAGTCCTGGACTCCACCTATTTCATTGGAGAATTTAATTTGGGTCAGAGAAACTTGCCCAGAGGGTACACCATCTATCTATGTGGCAAGTGCAACATTATCCCTCTAGGTGTTCTAACGATGTGGAGTCAACCTTGAAGGTGGTCCGTGTGTGTTAGTTAACCATCTCTGAATCTTCTCTGTCTCCTGTAGTTTATTGACACACTGCTGGGGACCTTGGTGAAGGAGCTGCAGAACAAGTACACTCCTGGCCGGAGAGAGGAGGCCATCGTCGTCACCAGGAGGTTCCTGCGCTCCGTGGCCAGGGTGTTTGTCATCCTCAGCGTCGAGATGGCTTCGTCCAAAAAGAAAAAGTATGAGTGCCAAATCTAGATTGAGCTCCATTTTCCTGTTGTACAGGGCTAGTCCTTTAGTTTAGGTGGTTTTAAAGGACTGGACTAGTCCTTTAGTGGATTTAAACACAGATTGTATTTGTCTTGTACTCCTCCCCACTCCTAGGTGAATATATACATAGCAGCAAGGACTGATTTGATACTTCCAGTTTACATCTAATCTCCTTTCTCGTTGTTTCTTCCAGTAACTTCATCCCCCAGCCCATTGGGAAGTGCAGGCGTGTGTTCCAGGCCCTGCTGCCCTATGCGGTGGAGGAGCTGTGCAACGTGGCGGAGTCTCTCATCGTGCCTGTGAGGATGGGCATCGCCCGGCCCACCGCCCCCTTCACCCTGGCCAGCACCAGCATCGACGCCGTGCAGGGCAGCGAGGAACTCTTCTCTGTGGAACCCTTGCCACCGAGACCCTCCCCAGACCAGTCCAGCAAGTGAGTGGTTTTACTCTGCATTCGCACAGACCGACATGCAGACCGTGTTTTCCACCCCAGCTCTGTTGATTTGGAGGTCTTTGACCTTCCTCTGGGGAAAATATATCTTGGGAAACACTTCTGCCATGTATATATTGCTTTAAAGTGGCTGGATTTAAACATTGGCATTGTTAACTCAAATGGTCTTGTTTGCCTGTATGTGTCAGTTCTAGTCAGACTGCATCGTCCTACATCATCAGGAACACCCAGCCTCGCCGCAGCAGCCAGTCCCAGCCGGTCAGAGGGAGAGACGAGGAGCAGGATGACATTGTGTCTGCTGACGTTGAAGAGGTGAAGAGTCTAACTAGAAAAGGAACATATCACTTGGGGGGGGGGGGAGCAAAGATCAAAGTTTTGGGTGTAATCAGGGTTGCTGTCAGTTTAATTGGAATTTCAATTTACTTCTGAAATTGACTGAATTAAAATGGAATTGAGCCCAACACTTGATTGTCATGTGCTTTCTCTGTACTGATTCCCAGCTGTCTACCTCTGTCTGTGGCAGGTAGAGGTTGTCGAGGGCGTTGCCGGGGAGGAGGATCACCATGAAGACCAGGAGGAACAGGGAGAGGAGAACGCTGAGGCAGAGGGACAGCATGATGAACATGATGAGGATGGTGAGAACCTAGACTGGACTCCATCTTTTTTTCTACCACTAATGTGGTAGAATAATACAATCTTTCGACAAATGATTAACAATGATGATGATGGCGGTTGAAGAGGGTGATGTCCTTTCCTCTCTAGGAAGCGACATGGAGTTGGATCTGCTGGCTGCCGCGGAGACAGAGAGTGACAGCGAGAGTAACCATAGCAACCAGGACAATGCCAGCGGTCGGAGGAGTGTTGTCACCGCAGCAACTGCTGGCTCCGAAGCAGGTATTAATAATTCACACCATTCTTTTGTTTTCACATTTTAGATTAAGTCCTTGTCATTTTAGTTGAATTGAAATCCCTGGTTAATTTTCTTCTGTGATGTGGCCACTGGCCAGCCACCCGTCTAAATGACCTCATTTAACGATCCTACATGAGTTCTAGAGACTGCTAAATGGAAATTGCTTTCTGCCTCACCACCCTCTTTAATATTCAGTTGCTGTTCAGGCTAACTAATTATTTTTCTGTCACATTATCACTAGTCTTGACTGGTTGTCACACCAGCCAGTAAAAGGGAAGAGGCCCTTTTGATACAAAAACAAAACGTTCCTTTTTAGGTCACATTGTTCTTACCACTGTTGACAACATGGCTTAAGACTGCGGACAAACTAGTCTACTACTAGGGCTTATTACTCCATGAGTATCATTACTCAATACTCAATGTTCAATGTATTTCATTTGCAGGAAGTAGAATGTCCCTGGCTTTTCAAAGTGTTGGTATGGGCTGTTTTTTACTACAATGCATAAAATGTCAGGGCTAGAGTGACATTTTTGAGGTGCACACATAGCTTCTCCTAAGGAGGTCTCACAGTATTGCCCTCCATCCTTACACATCACCATGGTTCTCATCAACTAATAATGTCTTACTCCCAAGTCTAACTGTCTTGTTGGCGTTTCCCCCTGAATAACAAACTAATCACTATATCTTTAGTCTTGCTAACTGGTGTGGGGTTCCCCCCTGGTGTTCATCTCCATTTTGCCTTTCATTCTTTGTTTGTGGTTGTAATTGCGTTTGAAATGGCAGGAAATATTTATAATTATGGTGTCTCATCCCCTCAGACACTAAGACCACTCAGAAATAAGACAAACAATAGAAATAAAAACCTATGATGGAACCAATGCCCTGGGCCCAGTTTTTCAGCGTGATCGATCTGGATTTAGCCCATCAGATTGGATTAAATGCATAGCTGGAAACAGAATGAATAAAATAAGTCCCCATTTAAAGTCAATGATTTGTCTGTTCACTAATTTCTATTTCTATGTGGTTATTCCTATCCTATAGGTGAAATCAGATAACTTTCGAAAAACTGCGCCCTGGTGTAACTGGTACTTTAGCCTAATTTGAACAACACGAAGCAGCGTTGTTTGTGCTGAGTTGAGCCTCTCAATGTTGCGTGGTAGCTAGCTAGCAGGGATGATATCTGGTCTTGTGGAACACTAACCTGCACTCCTGCTACCTGGCAAGGTGAGCAGCCGCTCAAACTCATCTCTCCTCTGTTTCCCCATCCCTCCTCTCCTCCTGTTACCCTTCCTCTTCCCATCCCTCTCCTCCAAGGTGCCAGCAGTGTCCCTGCCTTCTTTTCAGAGGACGACTCCCAGTCCAACGACTCGAGCGACTCGGACAGCAGCAGCAGCCAGAGCGACGACGTCGACCAGGAGACCTTCCTATTGGATGAGCCCTTGGAGAGGACCACCACTGCCTCGCACGTCAACAGTGCTGCCCAGGCGCCACGCTCCATGCAGTGGGCCGTACGCAACACCCCCAGCCAGAGAGCCACGGGCAGCGCCCCCTCCAGCTCCTCCACCCCCGCTGGTCAGTACTAATACTACTACAAGCACTCTCATATGGACACATCCAAGATGGACTGCATTAGGACAGTCTTGCAATGATTTAAAATGTCCTTTGTCATTCTATCGCAAGAGCTTATTGGACTGAGTCAGTGGGACGTTTTTTGGTGTCATGTTCTGCTGGGTACTATGTTGGTGAGGTCTGTCTGTGCTGACGCTCATGTCTCTGCCCGGCAGCGAGCTCCACAGGTCTGATCTACATCGACCCGTCCAACCTGCGGCGCAGCAGTGCCATCAGCACCAGCGCGGCCGCTGCGGCTGCAGCTCTGGAGGCCTCCAACTCGTCCAGCTACCTGACGTCAGCCTCCAGCTTAGCCCGGGCCTACAGCATCGTCATCAGACAGATCTCTGACCTGATGAGCCTCATCCCCAAGTACAACCACCTGGTCTACTCCCAGTACCCTGCTGCAGTTAAACTCACCTACCAGGACGCTGTCAACCTGCAGGTGACACAGACCCACATACAGATCACATTGCGGGGGTGGCAGGTAGCCTAGTGGTTAGTGCGTTGGACTAGTAACCGAAAGGTTGCAAGATCGAATCCCTGAGCTGACAATGTAAAAATCTGTTCTGCCCCTGAACAAGGCAGTTAACCCACTGTTCCTAGGCCGTCATTGAAAATAAGAATTTGTTCTTAATTAACTGACTTGCCTAGTTAAAAAAAGGTAAAATACAAATTTGCATTATGTTACCTACCAATGGTCACATGTTGGTGTCAACAAAGTGGTTCTGGAAGTATTTTATATAGTAATTATTCTGTTGGGATAAGAAGCCACAACTTTCTGAATCAAACTGATTTGATGAGATGCACATTTGGACTTTTACACTACACAAGTGTTATTGACGATCTGACTGAAACAACCTTATCTGTGTGTTAAACCACCAGAACTTTGTTGAGGAGAAGCTGATCCCTACGTGGAACTGGATGGTGTCCATCATGGACTCTACAGAGGCTCAGCTGCGTTACGGCTCGGCCCTGTCCTCAGCAGGCGACCCCGGGCACCCATCCCACCCCCTCCACGCCTCGCAGCACTCTGCCCGCAGGGAGCGCATGACTGCCCGTGAGGAAGCCAGCCTCCGCACCTTGGAGGGACGCAGGTCTGGGTAAAATAAGTGTAACCCAAAATAGGAGAATAGAACGCTTTATTTGCAATCAGCAGTGTTTCATAGGCCCCCACTAGTTTCTAATTGTTTATGGATTATATTTCAAGTCACTATCTGTGCTGACGTGTGTTTCTTCCTCCCAGACGTGCGGCCACTCTGCTGACAGTGCGTCAGGGGATGATGTCAGCGCGGGGAGACTTCCTGAACTACGCCCTGTCTCTGATGCGTTCCCATAATGACGAGCACTCTGACGTTCTGCCTGTGCTGGATGTGTGTTCTCTCAAACACGTGGCCTACGTCTTCCAGGCCCTCATCTACTGGATCAAAGCCATGAACCAGCAGACAACTCTAGACACAACACAGATGGACCGCAAGAGGTACTGACTCCCCTGGAATGGATGGACATGTTTACACTGACTCTTTCTCTGTCTTTTCTCCATTCCTCCATGGTTCCTCACCTCTGACCTTGGCTTCTTCTGCAATGCTTTTTGAGAAGGACGTGAGGAATCAAGGAAAGCCTAATTGAAGGAGCCACTGACTCACATTAGAAAATGACCCGCATGTCAAATATTCAGTGTGATTTAACTCTATTCGTTTACCACACAGGAGCCGAGAGATTCTGGAACTGGGACTGGACAATGAAGATTCTGAACATGAGAATGACGAGGACACCAATCAAAGTAAGTTAATCGAAATATGAATGATATGCTTTTATATTTGTGTGTTCTGTTTGAAGTGTTCTCATACAGTTGTCTTAACCTATTATTTTTCATCTCAGTTTGACACCAAAAAATATATAAATTCTTCACATTTCCAAACAGTACATTTTATATTTTCCAACGGGGCTATACATCTGGGTGAGGTTTTCTCACCTGAGTAGCCTCGTTTCACTGCTACTAATAGACTTAAACCATCTAGTGTTAATCGAAATAACAACACAATGTTAAATACAGGAAACCTAGTCAAATAATTAACATCCAATCACATTAACCATTACTCTCTCGCAGGAAACCTTCACTCTTGCGCAGACATTTAGAAATGAAACGGGCAATTTGAAAAATACGGCAAGTTTTCTTGAGCGAGAATAAAGACGACTTTCAAGTAGTAAGACAGACATGTATGAAATCAACATATACCATTAATAAGAAGGGGCTAGAAGCGTCTTATATGGTGAGCTACTGAGTGGCTAGGACAGGCAAGCACCATACTATTGTGGAGGACTTCATTCTTCCTGCTGCCATGGATATGGCTGGGACCATGCTGGGGGAAAAGGCCCAGAAAAACTATACAGACAATGCCTTCATCAAACACTGTTTCACGACGCATCAGTGACATGGCAGGAGATGTTTTGAAACAATTACTCCTTCGTTTACAAGCCAGTGAATCATATGCGTTACAGCTGGATGAGTCAACAGACATGGTGGGCCTGGCTCAGCTCCTGGTATTTGTCCGTTACATTTATGGGGGGTCAATTAAGGAAGACATCCTTCTGCAAACTACCGGAAACCAGGACAACATGAGAGGGTATTTTTAAGGTACTGGACAACTTTGTGACATCAAATGGACTTTGGTGGTCAAGATGTGTTGGTATCTGTACAGATGGCGCAAAAGCCATGACAGGGAGATAGTGGAGTGGTAATGCGCGGGCGAAGCAGTTGCTCCCGGCGCCACTTGGGTACACTGCAGCATCCACCGAGAGGCTCTTGCTACCAAGAGAATGCCTGACAACTTGAAATATGTTATGGACACTACAGTGAAAATGGTTAACTTTGTTAAAGCAAGGCCCCTGAACTCTCGTTTATTTTCTGCATTATGCAATGATATGGGCAGTGACCATGTCAAACTTTTACAACATACAGAAGAAGTGCGCTGGTTATCAAGGGGCAAAGTATTGACACGTTTTTTGGAATTGAGAGACAAGCTTAGTTTTATTTACTGACCATAATTTTCACTTGTCTGACCGATTGCATGAGGCCAGTCGTGTTAGAAACTCGTCATATCTGGGTGATCGGAATCTAGGATTACAGGGACTCTCCGCAACTATATTCAATGTGCGGGACAAAATTGAGGCTATGATTAAGAAGTTGGAGCTCTCTTCTGTCTGCATTAACAAGGACCACACACAGGTCTTTCATTGTATATGGTTTTTTTGTGTGCAAATGAACTCCAACTTATGGAAAATGTTGAATGTGATATAGTGGAGCACCTGAGTGAGCTGGGTTCCCAATTACGCAGGTACTTTCCCGAAACGGACGACTCAAACTGGATTCGTTGTCCCTTTAATGGCCTGCCTCCAGTCCACTTACCGATATCTGAACAAGAGAACCTCAACGAAATTACAACAAGCGATTCTGTGAAAATTGAATTTAATCAGTCACTGCCAGATATCTGAATAGGGCTGCGCTCAGAGTTTCTTTCCTTGGCAAATCGCGCTGTTAAGACACTGATGCCCTTTGCAACCATGTACCTCTGTGAGAGTGGATTCTCGGCCCTCACTAGCTTAAACTAAATACAGGCAAAGACTGTGTGTGAAATGATTTAAGACCGACCCCCTCCAATACAATCCAACATTGCAGAGTTATGAGCATCCTTTCAAGCACACCCTTCTCATTAACCTGTGGTGAGTTAGTCACAATTTTTGATGAATAAGGTTTTATATGTAAGATGGTTAAATAAAGAGCAAAAGTATTGATATTATTTGTGCCCTGGTCCTATAAGAGCTCTTTGTCACTTCCCACTAGCCGTGTTGTGACAAACTGACTCATGTTTAATCAATTTATTGTATAGTGTGTGGCAGGCTTACAATGATGGCAAAAAACAACATTTGAGAGTGCCCTGACCCTAATGCTAGAGGGGGTACGCAGCTAGAGGTTGAATGTTTGAAGGGGTACGGGACTATAAAAAGTTTGGGAACCACTGGACTAGACCATTCCAAAACTTAAAATGTGTTGCTTTTTTGCCACTTTCATGTAGGTGTGATTGTGTGTTTTGGATCATTATCTTGCTGCGTGACCCAGCTGCGCTTCAGCTCACAGACGGATGGCCTGACATTCTCCTGTAGAATTCTCTGATACAGAGCAGAATTCATGGTTCCTTCTATTAAGGCAAGTCGTCCAGGTCCTGAGGCAGCAAAGCATCCCCAAACTATCACACTAACACCACATGCTGTGCTTCCACCCTGCATCCCACTGCGGGCTTGCTTCTGAAGCTAAGCAGGGTTGGTCCTGGTCGGTCCCTGGATTGGGAGTCCAGATGCTGCTGGAAGGCCAATAGGAGGCACCATTTCCTCTGGTCTATTTTTTTTTATATATCTCAATGCCTCAAGGCAGTGATTGGGGACATTGCCCTGTGTAGGGTGCAGTCTTTCGGGTGGGATGTTAAACGGGTGTCCTGACTCTGGCCACTAAAGATCCCATGGCACTTATTGTAAGAGTCCTGGCTACATTCCCTGACTGACCCTCAGAGTTGCTGTATATATTCAGAGCCGTATCCCTGTAATGCTTAGAGAAGACCTTATGTCAAGTGTTATTTTAAGTGTTGTGGTTGTAAGTTCACTTGGCACATCTAAAGCCTTTTCTTTTGGTGTTGCTATAGGCCACCAAGTTTTAACAGTCAGTATCAAAATTAAAGGTAGACCGATTATGATTTTTCAACACCGATACCGATTATTGGAGGGCCAAAAAAAGCCGATACCGATTTAATCGGGCGATTTTTATTATTTTTGAATTTTATTTTATATATATTGTTGTAATGACAATTACAACAATACTGATTTAAAACGTATTTTAACTTAATATAATACATAAATAAAAATCTATTTAGTCTCAAATAAATAATTAAACATGTTCAATTTGGTTTAAATAATGCAAAAAAAAGTGTTGGAGAAGAAAGTAAAAGTGCAACATGTGCCATGGAAAAAAGCTAACGTTTAAGTTCCTTGCTCAGAACATATGAAAGCTGGTGGTTCCTTTTTAACATGAGTCTTCAATATTCCCAGGTAAGAAGTTTTAGGTTATAGTTATTATAGGACTATTTCTCTCTACCATTTGTATTTCATTAACTTTGACTATTGGATTTTCTTATAGGCACTATAGTATTGCCAGCCTAATCTCGGGAGATGATAGGCTTGAAGACATAAACAGCGCTGTGCTTCAAGCATTGTGAAGAGCTGCTGGCAAATGCAGGAAAGTGCTGTTTGAATGAATGCCTGCTGCTGCCGACCACCGCTCAGTCAGACTGCTCTATGAAATGTCAAATCATAGACTTAATTATAATATATTAATCACACAGAAATACAAGCCTTAGTTTACGGATTTTACTATATTAATGACCTATCATTCGAAAACAAAATGTTTATTCTTTCAGTGAAATACGGAACCGTTCTGTATTTTATCGAACGGGTGGAATCCCTAAGTCTTAATATTGCTGTTACATTGCACAACCTTCAATGTTATGTCATAATTATGTAAAATTCAGGCAAATGCATTACGGTCTTTGTTAGGAGGAAATGGTCTTCACGCAGTTCGCAACGAGCCCGGCGCCCCAAACGGCTGCATATACCTTGACTCTGCTTGCACAGAACGCAAGAGAAGTGACACAATTTCCCTAGTTAATATTGCCTGCTAACATGAATTTCTTAACTAAATATGCAGGTTTAAAAAATATATACTTGTGTATTGATTTTAGGAAAGGCATTGATGTTTATGGTTGGGTACATTGGTGCAATAACAGTGCTTTTGTTTGCGAATGCGCTTGTTAAATCATCACCTGTTTGGCGAAGTAAGCTGTGATTCGATGATAAATTAACAGGCACTGCATTGTTTATTTGCAACGCAGGACAAGCTAGATAAACTAGTAATATCATGAACCATGTGTAGTTAACTAGTGATTATGTTAAGATTGATTTTTTTTTTTTTACAAGATATGTTTAACCTCTCTAGGGTACGTGAGATGGTGGCGTCCCACCTCTTCAACAGCCAGTGAAACTGCAGGGCGCCAAATTCAAAACAACAGAAATCCCATAATTAAAATTCCTCAAACATACATGTATTTTACACCATTTTAAAGATACACTTGTTGTAAATCCAGCCACAGTGTCCGATTTCAAAAAGGCTTTACGACGAAAGCAAACCAAACGATTATGTTAGGTGAGTGCCTATTCACAGAATAACACAGCCATTTTTCCAGCCAAAGAGAGGATTCACTAAAAGCAGAAATATAGATCAAATTAATCACTAACCTTTGATCTTCATCAGATGACACTCATAGGACTTCATGTTACACAATACATGTATGTTTTGTTCAGTAAAGTTCATATTTATATCCAAAAATCTGAGTTTACATTGGCGCCTTAGGTTCAGAAGTTCCAAAACATCCTTTGATTTTGCAGAGAGCCACATCAATTTACAGGAATACTCATAATAAACATTGCTAAAAGACACAACTGGTTTGCATGGAATTTTAGATGCACCTTTCCTTAATGCAACCGCTGTGTCAGATTTCAAAAAAGCTTTACGGAAAAAGCAAACCATGCAATAATCTGAGTCGACGCTCAGAGCCTAATCAAGACACAAATATATCCGCCATATTATGCAGTCAACAAAAGTCATAAATGGCATTATAAATCTTCACTTACCTTTGCTGATCTTCGTCGGAATGCACTCCCACAATAAATGTTCGTTTTGTTCGGTAATGTCCATCATTTATGTCCAAATAGCTACTTTTGTTAGCACGTTTGGTAAACAAATCCAAAGTCACGAAGTGCGTTCACTAAAAGCAGACGAAATGTCAAAAAGTTCCGTAACAGTCAGTAGAAACATGTCAAACGATGTATTGAATCAATCTTTAGGATGTTTTTAACATAAATCTTCAATAATGTTCCAACCGGAGAATTCCATTGTCTTCAGAAGTGCGATGGAACAGAGCTCCCTCTCATGTGAACGCGCATGGTCAGCTCATGGCAGACCTTACTCATTCCCTTCTCCTTCGGCCCCACTCACAGTAGAAACATCAGACAAGGTTCTAAAGACTGTTGACATCTAGTGGAAGCGCAACATTACCAATATCCCACTGTATCTAAAATAGGAGCTGAGTTGAAAATCGACCAACCTCAGATTTCCTACTTCCTGGTTGGATTTTTTCTCAGGTTTTTACCTGCCATATGAGTTCTGTTATACTCACAGACATTATTCAAATCGTTTTAGAAACTTCATAGTGTTTTCTATCCAAATCTACTAATAATATGCATATCTTAGCTTCTGGGACTGAGTAGCAGGCAGTTTACTCTGGGCACCTTATTCATCCAAGCTACTCAATACTGCCCCCAGCCATAAGAAGGTAATCAACCTACCAGGGTGTTTACAAACACTACAGGAACAAGATCATCCACATGTGTCGTTCACATTTTTACTAATGCTGTAGAACTTTGTTCTAAAGCTATATCCGTGCCCATTGGATGTCTGTTTTGGAATGGGTGGCCAGTAATAAACTGGTCCTGAACATCTCTAAAACTAAGAGCATTGTATTTGGTACAAATCATTCCATAAGCGCTATACCTCAGCTGAATCTGGTAATGAATGGTGTGGCTGTTGAACAGGTTGAGGAGACTAAATTACTTGGCGTTACAATAGGTTGTAAACTGTCATGGTCAAAACATATAGATTCAATGGTTTGCAAGTTCTTACTGTGGAATGCAATGTTTGGATTTCGCCAGGCATAATGCGACCCATGTCGTCCAAAAAGTTATACTTTTGACTCATCTGTCCATAGAACATTCATTCTTCAGGTTCTTTTTGGCTAAATTGAGTCAACTTTTTGGATGAGATGGGTCCCATTTTAATGTCTGGCGAAAACCAAACTCTGCATTCCACAGTAAGAAACTCTTACCAACGGTCAAGCATGGTGATGGTTTGGGGATGCTTTGCTGCCTCAAGACCTGGACGACTTGCCTTAATAGAAGGAACCATGAATTGTGCTCTGTATCAGAGAATTCTACAGGAAAATGTCAGGCCATCCGTCTGAGTTGAAGCTGAAGTGCATCTGGGTTATACAGCAAGAACATGATCCAAAATACACAATCAATTCTACATGAAAATGGTTACAAATTATACATTTTGGAATGGCCTAGTCAAAGTCCAGACCTAATCCCAATTGAGACGACATTGTGGCAGGACTTGAAACGAGCAGTTCATGAAGCCACAAATGTTGCTGAGTTAAAGCAGTTCTGCATGCAAGAATGGGCCAAAATTCCTCCACAGCGACGTGAGAGACTTAACAACTACAGGAAGCATTTGATTGCAGTTCAAGGTGGCACAACCAGTTATTGAGTGTAAGGGGGCAATTACTTTTTCACAAAGGGGAATTGGGTGTTGCGTCACTTTGTTAACCAGAATGTGTACTTATTTTAATTATTTGTAAGCACAGGTTCACTTTATCTAATATTATCTTGTAGTTGAAGATCTGATAACATTCAATAGCGAAAATCAGAAAAGGGGCAAATACTTTTTCACGTTACTGTAGGTCATGGCTCTCCAAACCTGTTCACGGAGAGCTACCCTCGTAGGTTTTCACTCCAACCCCAGTTAAGTAACCTGATTCAGATTATCAACCATCTAATTATTAGAATCCGGTGCTTGTGATTACAGTTGCCGTGAACCTGGTAGCTCTCCAGGAACTGGGTTGAAGAGCCCTGATGTAGTTGTTTGAACTATGTACTGTCGTTTTTTGGTCAGTCTTTCCCAGTGGTCTTTTGCAGTGTTGAGAAATGCAGGGAAGCAATGCTGACCTCTCTCCCTCTCAGGTTCCACGCTCCAGGATAAGGAGGATGACCCGGTCCCTGCTGAGATGGGACAGAACCACCCGTTCTTCCGGCGCTCTGACTCCATGACCTTCTTGGGCTGTATCCCCCCCAACCCTTTCGAGGTCCCCCTGGCTGAGGCCATCCCCCTGGCAGACCAGCCTCACCTCTTGCAGGTTAGCACATGTCTTTCATTTGCACTGACCAGTATAGGTTGTTATCAATAAAACGTCACAATAATGTGCAGAGCGTTACGGTCCAGCTCGACTAAAACCATTGACAACTACATGCTGTTAAGGGGTTGTTAAATGTTATAGCTATTTGGTTTTAATACCATCACCTTAGAAGAGCATAGTCAGAACTACACAGTTCAGATTACTCCACATTTAGTTCTGTCATCAGAGTTATACAGCAAGTAACTGCATGCATTCATGATCAGTCAACGTCAATTGATCATGTATTTTCAGATTCGTGAAGGTAGCCTATCATTTGGCATGTAGCTAGCTAGCTAAGTTTCCCTTAGCTTGCTTCATCAGAGGTTAGGTTTTTGGAAGAGCTTGACATCGGCAAGTCCTTGTCAAATTTTCATTCGGACTACTGTCTTCACCTCTATAGATGCCAAGCAAATGAAACGATAGAGACTTTTAGTTTATCCTCTGAAAGTTGGCTTGTTAACTAGCCATATTGATGTCATCTGTTATTGGCTAGCCAATTTGACGGTCCATAAATCATGTCTGTCAGCAGCAATTGCGATTAAACACCAAAAAATGCTAAAGGGTTAATGTTAGCTAACTTCACTAAGTAGGTCTGTGTTGGTTGGAGAAAAAAGTATTAGCTCTACTTAGCACTATGTTTAGCCAACTGTACAAAGTTTGTACCTGTGGCTTGCAAAGTAAGTCATTATCAGCTAACAATAGGCTTACGTCGGCAAATGCGCCCTTCTGCTGCTTGACAGGCAGAGCCTACAAAGGATGGTGAAGTGAACCTAAACCACTCATACTAATCAGGTGTAGTTCACTTATAATTCAATTATCCAATTAATGGTGGCCAATATTGAGATATTGTGATATCTGTATAACTCTGATGGTAGAGCTAAATGTGGAGTAATCTGAACTGTGTAGTTCTGACTATACTCTTCAAGGTGATGTTATAACTATTTGGTTTTAATACAATTTAACAACCCCTTAAACGGATTTTAGTTGTCAATGGTTTTAACGGAGTTGGGGGTCTCCTTGCCCCCCAGCAGGCAAATATAACACTCTGCATCTTATTGTGACATTTTATTGATAACTACGTATAAGAGGGAAATTCTATTAACTTCTTACGGTTGAAATCCTGCTAACGGGATCGATATGACAACAGCTAGTGGAAGTGCAGGGCGCCAAATTCAAACAACAGAAATCTCATAATTAAAATTCCTCAAACATACAAGTATTTTACACCATTTTAAAGAAACTGGTTAATCCCACCACAGTGTCCGATTTCAAATAGTCTTTACGACGAAAGCACACCAAACGATTATGTTAGGTCAGCAACTAGTCACAGAAACACAGGCATTTTTCCAGCCAAAGAGAGGAGTCACAAAAAGCAGAAAGAGATAAAAGGAATCACTAACCTTTGACACTCATAGGACTTCGTTACACAATACATGTATGTTTTGTTCGATAAAGTTCATATTTATATCCAAAAATCTCAGTTTACATCCGGTGATTTTGCAGAGAGCCACATCAATTTACAGAAATACTCATAATAAACATTGATAAAAGATACAAGTATTATACATGGAACTTTAGATAAACCTCTCCTTAATGCAACCGCTGTGTCAGATTTCAAAAAAACTTTACGGAAAAAGCACACCATGCAATAATCTGAGTACAGCGCTCAGAGACCAAAACAAGCCATACAGATACCCGCCATGTTGTGGAGTCAACAGAAGTCAGAAATAGCATTATAAATATTCACTTACCTTTGATGAACTTCATCAGAATGCACTCCCAGGAATCCCAGTTCCACAAATGTTTGTTTTGTTCGATAAAGTCCATCATTTATGTCCAAATACCTCCTTTTTGTTCGCGTTTAGGTCACAAATCCAAATTCATGAGGCGCGAGCACTAGGTCCAGACAAAGTCAAAAAGTTCCGTTACAGTTCGTAGAAACATGTCAAACGATGTATAGAATCAATCTTTAGGATGTTTTTAATAAATCTTCAATAATGTTTCAACTGGAGAATTCCTTTGCCTTTAGAAATGCAATGGAACGCAGCTAACTCTCACGGGCGTGCGCGAGACTGAGCTCATGGCACTCTGCCAGACCTCTGGTTGAAACAGCTCTCATTCTCTCCCCCTTCACAGTAGAAGCCTCAAACAAGGTTCTAAAGACTTGACATCTAGTGGAAGCCTTAGGAAGTGCAATCGGACCAAATTTCCACTATCTTGGATAGGCAAAGAGTTGAAAAACTACAAACCTCAGATTTCCCACTTCCTGGTTGGATTTTTTCTCAGGTTTTTACCTGCCATATGAGTTCTGTTATACTCACAGACATTATTCAAACCGTTTTAGAAACTTCATAGTGTTTTCTATCCAAATCTACTAATAATATGCATATCTTAGCTTCTGGGACTGAGTAGCAGGTAGTTTACTCTGGGCACCTTATTCATCCAAGCTACTCAATACTGCCACCCATCCATAAGAAGTTAACAAAGTGGAATTCAAGTGACATGTGCAGGTGAAGTCCTAACGGGCTCCCAAAACAGCCTGTTCTGTACAATCCTCAATGCAGTGTTACGACAGTAATTATGTTAAAACACAGCTATAGAGCTTCTTTGCCTACTTATAGCGTTATGGAGCAAGCTGTGCAATCTACTCTAGAAGTCAATAAATCCACCACTACCAATACGTTGCTAAACTCTGTTTTTTAGTTTGTTACAATATGACACTGCAACTTATTTTACATGTTTCTACCTCCCAGCCCAATGCAAGGAAGGAGGATCTGTTTGGCCGTCCTAGTCAGGGCCTGTACTCGTCCTCATACACAGCAAGCAAAGGCCTGGCCGAGGCCACCCTGGACCGCAGCTGCATGGAGGTTAACATGGGCTCCTCTCAGGTATACATAACGCACTGCCCGGCCTGACAACACACCAGCCCTGCTCTAATTCTCTTATCATGCATCCTTCCTTTATCCCTCATCCCTTCAATAAACATGCATCCTTCCCTCATTCCCCCCTTCCCTCCTTTCTTGAAAGAATCACTGGTCTAACATGACTGGATTGGTGAAAGCAATGCAATGGAAACTGGAAAGCTTGCTAATGGCAATCCATGCTAGATCAGTGATTAGTACTCCATGGAAGGAAAAAGAGGAAGGAAAGATGCATCAAATTATTGGAGCAGGGCCAGTCTTCACAGTACATTTCCATCCTAAAAAAAAACATTAATTATAGCACCATTCACTATAACCACAGCTGTGTTGTCCCCATGGATCCCACAGATCCTACCCACTAAGATGTCCTACTCAGCCAACTTGAAGAACGTGATGAGTATGGAGACTAGTCAGCGCGGCCGAGAGGACCAGCCCATGGACCAGGAGCTAGTGGCTCCAAAACCAGGTCCCTCACCCCACGACCTAGCTGCCCAGCTGAAGAGCAGCCTCCTGGCTGAAATAGGCCTCACTGAGAGTGATGGACCCCCACTCCCTTCCTTTAGGTATGGTACACGTGGCTAGTAAATAAATAAATTCCATCTAGGTTTGCTTTCTCAGTTCGCTCTCGATTTGCTTCAGTAAGGAAACAATGAATATAGTTAGGTTATATAAATAAAAATGTTCCTCACTCAATTCTCTCCCTCTCTTTGCCTATTACAGCTGCTTATGTAAATGCTCCTTACTCTCCTGTCTTTGGTATTAACAAGGATGTAACATCGTTGTGCCTTCTGTGTTCTCTAGACCACACTGTAATATTAACCAGGAAGTATATAATCTCTCTGTCCTCCTCTCCAGACCCCACTGTAGTTTCATGGGGATGGTGATCTCCCATGACATGCTGCTGGGCCGCTGGCGTCTGTCTCTGGAGCTGTTCGGACGCGTCTTCATGGAGGACGTTGGAGCAGAGCCTGGATCGGTATGCACACTCAGGGATTGGTGTTTAAACACTTATATTTACAGTTTTTCTCCAACCTCAAACCATTAATACAATGAAATCCACAAAAATATACAGCTAGACACAAAATAAAGAAAAATACCATTACCAAGATGATCGGCTAGAAAGTTTGAATTGCCTGGCTGGGCCGTTGAACAGCGCATTGATAATTCAAATGGAACTGTTAAAAGGCTTTACCTGTGGATTATCGTGAATAACTAATGGCTATCAACCAATCAGAATCCCGGATCCAAATGTAAGTTTTTATTACAGTAGACGAGTCACTAAGGCACTACAGCTTTCTGTCCCCAGATCTTGGCAGACAAACATGTAATGAAGAAAAGTACAATTACCAAGATGAGATCAGGACTAAAAAACAATCTGTTAAACATTAAAAACTGTTGACGATCTAGCCAGACCTTTAATCCTGTCTGTCTGATCCCGTCCCCAGATCCTGACTGAGCTGGGGGGTTTTGAGGTGAAGGAGTCTAAGTTCCGCCGGGAGATGGAGAAACTCCGTAACCTCCAGTCTCGTGACCTGGCCCTGGAGGTGGACCGTGACCGTGACCAGTTGATCCAGCAGACCATGAGGCAGCTCAACACCCACTTTGGACGGCGCTGCACCACCACACCCATGGCTGTGCACCGCGTCAAGGTCACCTTCAAGGACGAGCCGGGCGAGGGTAGTGGCGTGGCCCGTAGCTTCTACACGGCCATCGCCCTGGCCTTCCTGTCCAATGACAAGCTGCCGAACCTGGACTGTGTGCAGAGCGTCAGCAAGGGCATGCAGGCCAGCAGTACGTGTCATCACGATTACAACTCAAGTATGACATTGAGTATGAAACTACTAGCGTCAATTTATGAATTACTTAACTCAAATGGCAGTTTAATATGGTGGTGGCGATAACTTACTACTACCACCACTCTGGGGGAAGCAAGAGGAATTTCAGAAGAGAACAGAGATATATATCTTTCCTAAAGTCTCCCTCTGTGTGTAGATCTGATGCAGCGGCTGAGGAACAGAGACCGGGAGAGGGAGCGGAGGAGTGGAGGGCTCCGAGCCGGCTCTAGGAGAGACAGAGACAGGTGAGACATACCTCCCTGCCCACCAACCCTGTGGTTGCTGTGGGCTATTAGGACATGTTGCCTTTCAGAAAACATTTGACCATCTGTTAATGTGTTAGGCTGGAGTTACACAAAGCAACCTTTAAGCAAATTTAGTTGCAGTTAGAGGTCGCAAGTGACATCTCAAGCAACTTTGCTGATACACGAAGTAACTCAAACGTGATTGAAATTGTGTGCAACAGCCAATCAAATTGAAGCTGCATTGTCATATGGTTTGAGAAGTCGTAACTCACCTAATGTCATCTGCTGCAGGACATCATGATTTCACTAATGAATTGTTTATCCAACCGCATGGTTATTGTATAAGAATGGATTTGGACAAAATGCTGGCTGTACAATTTAGCTAGATAGTCAAAATGAAAATGTTATTTAGCTAGCTAGCAACGAGCTAACCAAGCTAGCAATGAACTAAGCTAGCTAGTGCAGTTCACAGTTTTAGTTGAAACTGGTCTGAGAGGTCTGGGTTCACTTCAAAAATTACATTTATTGACTACCAAACCATGTACCTTAACCATGACTTCCCATAATGCCAATATTTATTTACAGCTCCCGTTTGGCTAATGTCTCTTCTACCAACCTTGATCGCGGTTCCCGCAGCACTGACAGCTGTGTTGACATGACAACTGGGTCGGAGTTCCGAACCTTCAAATGGATCATGTGCGAAGCATTCATTTTGATTGGCTGTTGCTTGCAACTAGTGCACGAAGTTGAATTTTTTGGAACTTGATGCAACCACGTTGTAGATTAATTACTTATCAGTTGCTGGGGGTGTTACACAAAGCAATCCAAATGCAACATAGTTTGAAAGTTGTAACTATAGCCTTATACATCTCACCACTGAAAAAAAATTAAAATATTTACACTACTGAGCTGAGCCGAGCCTAGCTGACCTGGTTACGCATCCACCATAGTTTCTGGCCTGCACTGCATTGTCTCACGTCGGATAACATGGCGGCCGTCTGCACTGATCTGTCTGATCTCGCAAACACTCATGGGATAGCTAAAAAGAAGTCCGGCTACAATATGCTGTCCTAACATTCAAAAATATTACCAAGGTGACATCGTTCACTGAACCCCCTTTCATACACGAGTCAGTTAATCTTACCAAAAACTATAAACCTGTAGCTAATGTTTAACAAAAAATGTAATGAACAAGTCTTCACTACCTAATTCTATATCTAGGGAAGGTGTATTGTGGTGGTAGAATCCGTATTTATGAAATTCTATATGTGTACGAACATTTCTAATCAATCCATATGAAAAGACAAGGATGCTGACACCAGTTCACACACTCAATGCTGAATACTCCCTCTAGCTCTAGCAATGCACATGAGTTTTCATGATATCTGTTCTGCTGTGATTAGCACGCCGAGTTCTACAGCACAGCAGACTGCTCTCCAACGTTATCGCGTTGGCCAAATGTTACAAAGTAGCGAGGCACAATGGCAGCTGTCAATCAGATGCATGCTGATTTCTTAGAACAGTTCAATAACTTTGGTTCTGTACTTCATCAACAAGCTGTTAAACTAGCTACTGTATGACCATTCAAACAAGCTTGTACTGGGCTGTTAGCTGGAGCATGGTTTGCCGTAGTAGCCAGTGCGTCATAGCTACTGAGAGCGGAGCGATTTTCAGAATTAGGAACTACTGTTACGCGGATGAGCAAAATCCAAATTTTATAGATGAGTTCCACGTCCTACAAGACCGATCGGTTGAGGGACCAGCATTACGTAGGAGTGACGCGATCTGGCGTAAGACAATGGCCTGCACTGGCCAGTTTGGTTCGGGTCGGCACGATGGTGTAGAATGTTTGAGGGCGCTAGCTAACCTTCCATTCTGTGTGTGTGTTCCAGGGACTCGAGGAGACAGCTGTCCATTGACACCCGGCCCTTCAGGCCAGCCTCGGAGGGGAACCCCAGTGATGAACCTGACCCCCTGCCTGCCCACAGACAGGCCCTGGGAGAGAGGCTGTACCCCCGCGTCCACGCTATGCAGCCGGTACCTACCAGCTTTACAACAGTCAAACGAGCGCATAAATTATAGTTAAATTATCTATCATCTGTAAATGCAGTATCCATTCATTATCTAATCTATAATGCATTATATATCTATATATACACACAATCAACAAGGAATACTGTATGTGATGGGTGGTGAATAAGTGAAAACCTCAGGACAGTCTACATAATGTGACTGACTGGTGTTGTTCCTTCCTCTCCAGGCATTTGCCAGTAAGATCACAGGGATGCTGCTGGAGCTCTCCCCAGCCCAGCTGCTGTTGCTCCTGGCCAGTGAGGACTCTCTCAGGGCCAGGGTGGAGGAAGCCATGGAGCTGCTCATTGCACATGGAAGGTATAGTACAGTGTCCTATTCACCACTCTATCATTTTGTTCTCAAAATGGCACCCTACTCACAGTGCACTACTTTTGACCAGTGCCCCAAATGCTATATAGGGAATAGGGTGCCGTTTGGGACGCATCGTCAACCTACACAATTTCAAGGAGGCCCTCTTGGCCAGGTCTCCCTTGTGAAAGCGTTTTGTTTACCTCCAATAGGGCAACCTGGTTTGATTAAAAATAAAGTGTACACTGACTGAAACCCCTCTCTCCTTCCACAGGGAAAATGGTGCTGACAGCATACTGGACCTGGGTCTCCTGGAGGCTCCTGAGAAAGCACAGGTAAGCTTCAGCTCTCCGTCTCCGGTCCCAGCATGCCCCAGCTCTGTGGTCCAGGGACACAAGTCATTAGACATGCCTGAAAGAAAGTTGAATGAAGAATAAAAGGAATGTGGGCTTCAGCCTCTTGACATTAATTTACTGGTTAGATTTCTCTGAATGTGGCTGTTTTTATAGGTTTACTACAGCATAATACAAAATATTCACCTCATGATCACGCACTGATATTATATGCTCTAATAGTAACAGAGGGTATATAGGACACTGTTTAATGTCAACATTTCAGCCGTAGCAACCTTTCTCAAGACCAGTCACTTATATTTTACTGGGTGGCACTGATTTACATTATTTTACACTGTAATAACAATATAATTTGTCAATTATTGTCAATTGCAAATAAAATTCCTCATTTTCCTGGTTGTAGCAGCAGGAGAACCGTAAGCGTCATGGCTCCACCCGCAGTGTGGTGGACATGGAGCTGGACGACCCTGAAGACGGAGATGACAACGCTCCCCTGTTCTACCAGCCCGGGAAGAGAGGCTTCTACTCCCCCCGGCCCGGCAAGAACACGGAGGCCAGGCTCAACTGCTTCAGGAACATCGGCAGGTAAGTCCTAGCATCCTATTCCCTTTATAGTGCAACTAGGACCCATAGGGAACAGGGGGCCATCTGGAGTGCAGCCAATATTTACTTGTATTCAGGGATAAAACAACTAAATTACAATTATATGTAGCCCACCTCAATTTCCAAGTATTTAATATATATATAAAAAAAACCTTCTCTCCAGAATACTAGGGCTGTGTCTGCTGCAGAATGAGCTCTGTCCAATTACCTTGAACAGACATGTCATCAAGGTGCTGCTCGGCAGAAAGGTAATGAGTTCCACTGTTATATGGGCACTGTTGTACACTGCTATATAGAAACCGCTATATCTGGACTTGTACATGGATAGAGTTCTCATTAGTATGTGTGTGTCTGTGAGCAGGTGAACTGGCATGACTTTGCCTTCTTTGACCCGGTAATGTACGAGAGCCTGCGGCAGTTGATCCGTCACTCTCAGGCTGGAGAGGCGGACGCTGTGTTTGCAGCCATGGACCTGGCCTTCGCCATAGACCTGTGTAAGGAGGAAGGGGCTGGACAGGTAAAGAGAACTCACGGGGAGAATATTTCACATAGTCAACTCAGGAAGTTCACTTGGGATGCATTTTCGGTCCCGATTTAATTTATTTATTTCCATTTCGTTATATTTTTGCAATTGCCTCTGACTGCATGCTCTGGTTTTAATGCACTCTGTCACAACTGGCATTTCACTGTACTTGTGCATGCGACATTAAACATTTGAAACTGCGATGTTTTGCATTTATCAGGAGTTTACTGTATTTTGAAAACCCTTCTATTCTGCTGTCTAATTGTGACAGAGAATGTTATGAAACATCACATTACGTTATTAACATGACATCTGCTGTCCATGGCTATATCAGGTGGAGCTGCTGTCAGGTGGGGTCAATATGCCTGTGACTCCTCTCAACGTTTACGAATACGTGAGAAAGTACGCCGAACACAGGATGCTGGTGGTTGCCGAGCAACCTCTTCATGTGAGTTGTACAGTAATGTCTCATGTGGCACTGTATACAAGGAATTACCATTTTCTATAATAAGGGGAACCAAGTGGGGCATTCTGTATTGCGTTAGGTCTAAAGTTAGCCTGGTCCCAGATCTGTTTTTATTTTTGGCATGACAATGGCCATAGGAGTTTCCAAAACAGAAAATTGGACACCAGTCCAGTCTAAAGCTGGAGAAACGATAAACCTAGATGTGTACCATATTGTAGTGTGTACATGTATGTGAGATTAATACCTTGTTTTCTCTCAGCTGATAAGAAAGGGAGGGGTGTGTACTGTAATGTTGACGTTTAATGTTAATACTGTTTTGTCTCTCTCAGGCGATGAGGAAGGGTCTGTTGGATGTCCTTCCTAAGAACGCCCTGGAGGACTTGACAGCTGAGGACTTCAGGCTGCTGGTCAATGGCTGTGGAGAGGTCAACGTGCAGATGCTCATCAGCTTCACTTCCTTCAATGATGAATCTGGTACAAAGACCTTGGCCCGTATTCACAAAGAATCTCAGAGTATGAGTGCTGATGTAGGATCAGTTTTGCCTTTTTGATCACAATGAATAAGATTATATGGACAGGGAGACCTGATCCTAGAACTGTGAAACCTGGATCTTTTTAGTTTTCCTTTGGTTATTGATCCTCACCCTTACACTTTTTTTTAGCTATGCAGTTGGAAGTCTTGTAACAAAAAGTTTGTACTTTTACATGACTTAAATGTGTTTGAGTTGATGATTGAGTCACTTATTTTTGTTATCCCACTCTGAATCTCAACAGGGGAAAATGCTGATAAGTTGTTGCAGTTCAAACGCTGGTTTTGGTCCATCGTGGAGAAGATGAGCATGACTGAGAGGCAAGATCTGGTAAGAAATTATTTTCACTACCTGATGCAGTCCCAGTTTATTACATGTCATTTTTATCTGCACAATCTGTAATATAAATTCCAATACAATCTGATTCCTCTCCCTCTGCAGGTGTACTTCTGGACCTCCAGTCCGTCTCTGCCAGCCAGTGAGGAAGGCTTCCAGCCCATGCCCTCCATCACCATCAGGCCTCCGGATGACCAGCACCTGCCCACGGCCAACACCTGCATCTCGCGCCTCTACGTGCCACTCTACTCCTCCAAACAGATTCTAAAACAAAAACTCTTACTAGCCATTAAGACCAAGAACTTTGGTTTTGTGTAGAGGTTGACAAACATGTTTACCTGTTGTGTAATATTTACCTAGTTCCATTTTTGTAGATTTGTTTTTTGTCTATACAATTTTATGGAATTCGAAGAAAATACAAAGATGCTGTCGCTCCCCTGGCGGTTATTTTGTTTGTGTTGTGAACACAGACGGCTTGTTCTTATTTTATTTTAATTTTTTTTAGTTCTGAAGGTAATATACATTCCTGCATTGGCTTTGTAAAGTTGAAAGCCCTCTGCTCTATTGGCTTAAACCTTTACTTCCCAGGAATTTGGCTCGACAGCAAACTGTGTGCCGAAGCTCAGCCAAAGAGGACCGCAGTAGAAGTATTTAAAAAGTAAAAGTATAAAAAAAAAAACACTGTGATTATGATTTTGTTCCTTGCCCTAAACAGAATACTTACTATCACTGACAGTTCGCTGCTGCCTTGGTGGAAAGTCATTATTTTTCTTGTATAGGGGTAGTAGGGAATTTCAAAATAAACTTGGATGCAAATTATCTTTTTAGTCTCTCGATTGTTGTAGAATGTATTTCTGAATATGGTTTAAATCAATAACCTCACAATAAGTGCTAGGCATGCTGATAACCTGGTTTTGAGAATTTTAGACTGCAATGATTTAGAATGTGCAAATACATCCAACCATACAATAAAACAGGCCACAAATTCCACTTGACCAGGTGGACAGCTAAGGTTCAGTTTGGTTCAAGATATGTGATTTCACAATTGAGCATAGCTTTTAAATCAAATATACTGGTAACTAACCCCAATTAATCTGTTCTAGTCCAGGACCACCATTCTTTGTATGAGGAAATTCGTCATGACTTCAGAGGGACTCCTCCTTCCATGACGTTGCACCAATCGTAGAGCGGGATGCTGCTAAGCACTGCCTTTTTTTCTGTTGCTCCTTGAAATCAACCTTCTTGCTTTATCAGTGGGCAAGAAACCGGTTCATCAGTCATAAGAGCTGAACAAATAGCTAGCTATACGAGGCTAACCCATTTTGACGGACTCAAATGTTACATGAGTGACAGAGCTAGCTAACGTGTTAGCGGCTAGGTGGATGACAAGCTAGCGATGATCGTGGTTTTATTGTTTGCCCTGTCAAAACCGTTATTTTTAGCCAGCTAACGTTAACTTTAGCATATTCTGTCAATCATCGAGATCAACCCAAATGGCAGAGAACTGGCAGGACGCGACCTGTCAACAGGTCAAGTTGATAGCAGGTCGCCTGAATGAGCTTCTTTCCACTGGTCTAGACCTCTTGCACTCAGAACTCGGGGTGGATTTTGGAGTGAAGCCCGAGATTCCGCCATGGTTGATCATCTTAGCAGCGTGCATTGGGCTCGTGCTAATGGTGGCTATGTGGGCCTCCGCATGTCGCGGGCTCTTCAAGAAGCGACCGACCGTAATTGAAGTTGAGACCGTTGAAAGCACTAAACCAGCTCCTATCAAGGTGGCAAAAGCAGAGGAACCGAAAAAAACGAAAAGGAAACCTACAGAAAAGGTAACGTTTTCAATGTTGGCTTACTAGCTAATTTTGACAGCTCTGTCACAGTAGCGAGCTAGTAGTAGCCGACATTAGCATGATTAGGCTAGCTAGATTAACGTTAACCTGTCACATGAGCCAAACTAATATTTGTTTTTAAATTCAGCCTTGTCTTCTCTTTTGCCCCACAGAAATCACAGCCAAATGGTAGTGCAGTTGCTGAGCTACAAGAGGAAGTCAGAGTGACTGAAGAAGACAACCTGCCAGTAGTGCCACATCATTCTCAAATCAAGACAGAAAAGGCTTCTGAGGTAGGCCTAATGTTGCTTGTAGAGGCAAATGCTTGTATGCTATCCTGGGAGACTGTAGTGAAAGAGTTGAATCTGTTGTATACAAAATAATTTCAGATCTACTTGGTGATAGCTAGTTACATAATATCCCAACTTCTGCATTAAACATGCCTTGAAGATGAGAACCGGCCTTATGGCGTTTGTAGTGGAGTTTTACTAGTGATGATGTGGCTTTTAGACTAGAGGCCTGCCTCCCTTAGGACGCCTACTGTCCTGTGACGTGCGGTGTCTGGTTGCCAGATTTGAATTTGCAGATGTAGCAAATCCTAAAGGATGGGACCGATGGCTTCCTTACCTAGCTAGTGTCAAGTGTGGCTCCTCCATGATCAAATACAGCTCTCAACCCAGTTGACTGTCAGTCAATGCTCTTTATAGTTGTTTTTGGCATCAATCTGCTTTGAGGGGCTGACATTTAAAATATAATACTTTTTATTTGATTTATAGCATTTATATATATAGCCTATAAATGACATGTTAAAAGGCTCTTGGTAGACAGATTTAAGGGAACAGGATGGTGTATGTGATTTCATATATATATTATTTATTTATAAAAAAATTGACCTAGCTTGACAGTGTTGACTTGATTGAGTGACTTTAATAACATGGGGTTTCTGTTCTAATGGTGCAGGGGGCGATGAGTCTGTTACCACTTTCCCTTTCTTTGCCTTATAGCATTAATCCACCATACATGTTGAATTATATATGTTTAGGTAAAGAAGACCAAGAAGAAGCAGAAACAGGCAGTAAAGGAGGCTAAGACGGCTTCTTCTCGTGGCAAGGAATCAGAGGAAGGTACGCCATAAAGCACCACCACTAATATCACCAACTGTTTCAATCATTTGTGCCTAGCAAAGCGCAGTGGGGGCTTACATTTACAGATAATTATTACGTCCTTGCAGAGAAATTATTCATATTTTAACGTGTTAGACGACATCAATCATTCATGCATTCATAGACTATCTGACCAGGACTTACCAAACTTACCTTAACATTAGAATTATTCCACAAGACTGATGATGGATCAGCTAGAGAGATCACCTAGGTTACAAATATTGAGGCGGCTTATTCTAACGCCTAAATCAAATCCAAATCGATTTGATTTGATTTATTCTAACGCCTACCCTATAATAATGCACTAAATTCAGATTGTGCACATGTTACACCATGAAATGTATAGAAAAATGTATCGTAGCTTACAAATAGCTAAATAAAACTAAATTGTATTAACATGAAATTGATTTCCATATCATTAAAATATATACAGTTGAAGTCAGAAGTTCACATATACCTTACCCAAATACATTTAAACTCAGTTCTTCACAATTCCTGACATTTAATCTAATTAAAAATTCCCTGTCTTAGGTCAGTTAGGATCACCACTTTATTTTAAGAATGTGAAATGTCAGAATAATAGTAGAGAATTATTTATTTCAGCTTTTATTTCTTTCATCACATTCCAAGTGGGTCAGAAGTTTACATGCACTCAATCGGTATTTGGTAGCATTGCCTTTAAATTGTTTAACTTGGGTCAAACATTTCGGATAGCCTTCCACAAGCTTCCCACAATAAGTTGGGTGAATTTTGGCCCATTCCTCCTGACAGAGCTGGCGTAACTGAGTCAGGTTTGTAGACCTCCTTGCTCGCACACGCTTTTTCAGTTCTGCCCACACATTTTCTATAGGATTGAGGTCATGGCTTTGTGATGGCCACTCCAATACCTTGACTTTGTTGTCCTTAAGCCATTTTGCCACAACTTTGGAAGTATGCTTGGGGTCATTGTCCATTTGAAATACCTATTTGCGACCAAGCTTTAAGTTCCTGACTGATGTCTTGAGATGTTGCTTCAATATATCCACATAATTTTCTTTCCTCATGATGCCATATATTTTGTGAAGTGCACCAGTCCCTCCTGCAGCAAAGCACCCCCAAGTCATGATGCTGCCACCCCCGTGCTTCACGGTTGGGATGGTGTTCTTCGGCTTGTAAGCCTCCCCCTTTTTCCTCCACACATAACTATGGTCATTATGGCCAAACAGTTCTATTTTTGTTTCATCAGACCAGAGGGCATTTCTCCCAAAAAAGTACGAACTTTGTCCCCATGTGCAGTTGCAAACCTTAGTCTGGCTTTTTTTATGGTGGTTTTGGAGCAGTGGCTTCTTCCTTGCTGAGCGGCCTTTCAGGTTATGTCGATATAGAACTCGTTTTACTGTGGATATAGATACTTTGTACCCTTTTCCTCCAGCATCTTCACAATGTCCTTTGCTGCTGTTCTGGGATTGATTTGCACTGTTTGCACCAAAGTACGTTCATCTCTAGGAGACAGAACACGTCTCCTTCCTGAGCGGTATGACGGCTGCGTGGTCCCATGGTGTTTATACTTCCGTACTATTGTTTGTACAGATGAACGTGGTACCTTCAGGTGTTTGGAAATTGCTCCCAAGGATGAACCAGACTTGTGGAGGTCTACAATTTTTTTTTTGAGGTCTTTGCTGATTTATTTTGATTTTCCCATGATGTCAAGCAAAGAGGCACTGAGTTTGAAGGTAGGCCTTGAAATACATCCACATGCACACCTCCAATTGACTCAAATGATGTCAATTAGCCTATCAGAAGCCTCTAAAGCCATGACATAATTTTCTGTGATTTTCCAAGCTGTTTAAAGGCACAGTCAACTTAGTGTATGTAAACTTCTGACCCACTGGAATTGTGATACACTGAATTATAAGTGAGTGGTCTGAGGCAGTCATTAAATAACGAGCATTTTCAAGAGCAACTTTAGATATGATGGTGTTAGGAAACAGCTCGGAGATGTAACGGTGTTCCTAAGACGGTTCTAACGATGAACTTAGTCTGGGTCCGGGAAACCGGACCCAGAGCCTTGACATTCTAACAGTGGATTTGAACATGAGATGTAGGCCTATTTAACTTCTTCCCACTAACCATCCCCATGTCTATCAGTATTAGGCACCTGGGAGACCAAGATCAGTAACAAGGAGAAGCGTGAGCAACGCCGTAAAGACAAGACCTCCGGTGACGGGTCAGGGAGCCCTGGAGGAGTGGATCCTCTGCCTAGTACTCCTCCCACAGAGTCAACCAAGGCCAGCCCCAAAGCTGCAGCCCCTGGGTCTGGCTCTGAGAAGAAAGAAAAGAAGAAGAAAGGTAAAGCTAGCTAGGTCTATTTCCTTATGGTATACCTCTCTGCTGGCAAAAGGCGGCAGCTGAGCAGGCCTGAGCTTGGTTAAAGACTCACACACTTTCACAAACTTTCTGTAAACAGCAGTGGTGTAAAAATACTTTAAAGTACTACTTAATTAAGTAGTTTTTTGGGGTATCTGTACTTTACTTTACTATTTACATTTTTGACTACTTTTACTTCACTAGATTCTTTAAGAAAATATTGTACGTTTTACTCACATTTTCCTTGACACCCAAAAGTGCTCGTTACATTTTGAATGCTTAGCAGGACAGGAAAATTGTCAAATTTCTTGCACTTATCAACCGAACATCCCTGGTGATCCTTACTGCCTCTGATTTGGCGGACTCACTACACGCACATGCTTTGTTTGTAAATTATGTCTTAGTGTTGGAGTATTCCTGGCTTTCTGTAAATAAAAAATGAAAAAATAAAATGGTGCCATCTGGTTTGCTTAATATAAGGAATTTATACTTTTATTTTTGATACTTAAGTATATTTTAAACCAAATACTTTTAGATGTTTACTCAAGTAGAATTTTACTGGGTGATTTTTACTTGAGTCGTTTTTTTAAAGGTATCTTTACTTTTACTCAAGTATGACAGTTGACCAGGTGGACAGCTACGGTACTTTTTCCACCACTGGTAAACAGACTAATTTGGCATCCAGGGAGACTGCTACACTCTGTCTTCTCCTGTTATTGAGTTCTGCTGGTTCCCTGTTGGTCAGACCTGCTATAAGTACAGACCCTGGAGGACTCTGAG
This sequence comes from Salvelinus namaycush, assembly GCF_016432855.1. Classification (NCBI taxonomy): domain Eukaryota; kingdom Metazoa; phylum Chordata; class Actinopteri; order Salmoniformes; family Salmonidae; genus Salvelinus; species Salvelinus namaycush. The sequence goes on from NC_052311.1 coordinate 55,504,176, forward strand.
CCCAGAGAGAGAGGTGCTGCTTGTCAACTGCTCTGTTAGCCTAGAATCCAAACTGACATGCGTTTTACCACAAACAATAGAGAAACTGAGCATATCAGTTTGGATTCCATGCTACTGCTCTTTTTGTGTTGACCTGCTCTCCCTTTGCAAATAGGAAATATAAATGTATATGGAAATATAGCTACAGCCTTGCCTTTAAACATCACTGTTATTTCCCCAGGAGAATCCTCCAAAACCAAAGCTGAGAAAGCAGATGATGTCGCTGCTGTTGCCGTAGTCAGACCTCAAGGTAAAAAATACACATTCATTCAAATTAGCATCTGATTAAGGGTTAGGAGAGAGGTTCATGAAAGGGTGAAATCAAATAATTTCCCATTTTTAGAAAACAAATTAGCTACATGCTCTTACTTGTACAGTACTTGGTTGGAGTCCTTTTCTTTGGCACACTATTTAAAGTGGTGCCAATCTGTGGATGTTCTTGAAGGTTGTTAAATGTGTGTGTTTGTGTCAGCTATCAGCAGTGAGGAGGCTCTGGTAGTGACTGGAGAACGGCCTGACCTGGCTGTGACAGCCCAAGAGGCCCCAGCCCTTACCATTGTTCCTGATGAGGGGCACTGGACCACTCCTGAGAGCAACCAAGACACCGCTGTCTGGGGGCAGGAGACTGAAGGTAATGATAGTAGGAATATTTCCCTGGAATATACACTGCATATATACAGTCGTGGCAAAAAGTTTTGAGAATGACACAAATATTAATTTCCACAAGGTTTGCTGCTTCAGTGTCTTTAGATATTTTTGTCAGATGTTACTATGGAATACTGAAGTATAATTACAAGCATTTCATAAGTTTCAAAGGCTTTTATTGACAATTACATGAAGTTGATGCAAAGAGTCAATATTTGCAGTGTTGACCCTTCTTTTTCAAGACCTCTGCAATCCACCCTGGCATGCTGTCAATTAACTTCTGGGTCACATCCTGACTGATGGCAGCCCATTCTTGCATAATCAATGCTTGGAGTTTGTCAGAATTTGTGGGTTTTTGTTTGTCCCACCCGAGTCTTGAGGATTGACCACAAGTTCTCAATGGGATTAAGGTCTGAGGAGTTTCCTGGCCATGGACCCAACATATCGTTGTTTTGTTCCCCGAGCCACTTAGTTATCACTTTTGCCTTATGGCAAGGTGCTCCATCATGCTGGAAAAGGCATTGTTCGTCACCAAACTGTTCCTGGATGGTTGGGAGAAGTTGCTCTCGGAGGATGTGTTGGTACCATTCTTTATTCATGGCTGTGTTCTTAGACAAAATTGTGAGTAAGCTCACTCCCTTGGCTGAAAATGACTTTACCCCAGTCCTCAGCAGTCCAATCCCTGTACCTTTTGCAGAATATCAGTCTGTCCCTGATGTTTTTCCTGGAGAGAAGTGGCTTATTTGCTGCCCTTCTTGACACCAGGCCATCCTCCAAAAGTATTCGCCTCACTGTGCATGCAGATGCACTCACACCTGCCTGCTGCCATTCCTGAGTAAGCTCTGTACTGGTGGTGCCCCGATCCCACAGCTGAATCAACTTTAGGAGACGGTCCTGGCGCTTGCTGGACTTCCTTGGGCACCCTGAAGCCTTCTTCACAACAATTGAACCGCTCTCCTTGAAGTTCTTGATGATCTAATAAATGGTTGATTTAGGTGCAATCTTACTGGCAGCAATATCCTTGCCTGCGAAGCCCTTTTTGTGCAAAGCGAGGATGACGGCACGTGTTTCTTTGCAGGTAACCATGGTTGGCAGAGGAAGAACAATGATTCCAAGCACCACCCTCCTTTTGAAGCTTCCAGTCTGTTATTCGAACTCAATCAGCATGACAGAGTGATTTCCAGCCTTGTCCTCGTCAACACTCACACATGTGTTAACGAGAGAATCACTGACATGATGTCAGCTGGTCCTTTTGTGGCAGGGCTGAAATGCAGTGGAAATGTTTTTTGGGGATTCAGTTAATTTGCATAGCAAAGAGGGACTTTGCAAATAATTGCAAATCATCTTATCACTCTTCATAACATTCTGGAGTACCGGTATATGCAAATTGCCATCATACAAACTGAGGCAGCAGACTTTGTGAAAATTCATATTTGTCATTCTCTCAACTTTTGGCCACGACTGTACATATAATCAAATCAAACTTTATTTGTCATATGCAGGGGATACAGAAAAGTATACACAGTACAATTACATTTTTACTGGCAGGAGTTTTTTCACTGAGGTTTTATATTGCGATGTTGTGTTATTAGGAGGATGCATTGTCATTGATGCGGGGATAACATCAGGTAATGGACTGAATGTTCGTTGTATACTCCTGGTGTAGGATCACCTTTTGGCCTCTAAATGGCATGGTTTACAGTACAGACAAGTATACTGCCCTAAAAGGGCAAAATGCACAACCTATGAATTTGGTCAAAATATTTGATCTGTTATAATGGCCAGGTATATTATCTGATTAATGTGGTATTTAGCTTCCTGACACAAGAACAAGCCAGTTAATCAGAGTATATCATGGAGTATCAGAAATTGCTGTCTAGACAGAAAAAGACAAGTCAGTTTTGCCTTGTAGGGCAGTATAGATATTTAATCAGATTGTATAATATGAAAGAAATTAACTATTAAAGGATAAAAAAATCATATGGCAATATTAGTTTGAGTGTATTGGTGATAGTCTGCCATGAAGCCAAGTCTTTGTGTGCTCTGTCTAAAAACAATTGTGTTTTCACCCATGGAATTAGCTGTTAGGGGTTCAAAGGTTAGGGGGGTGGGATGACCTGAAATATTTTGCTTTCACAAAATGCTATGGTGTTTTCAAATGAAACACTACCATGCTTTTGTAAAAGCTTTTAGACGTGATTTGTTTTTAGAACCCCAGCTGCTGTGTCCCAGCCAGCCTAAGCCCCAAGTGCAAGACGAGTGGTCTGGTCTGAGTAAGTAAAACAAAACTTTACACTGGCAATAAAAGTCATATAGCATGGATTAGATAGAACAGGGCGTGGCACGTAATTGGTTATCTCGATCACATAATGAGTAGCTAATCGGGTTGCAAGGTGGTCTCTAGATCAGTGATTCTGCACAGTCCAACTGCATTGTAGTCAGTCTGTACCATGTGTTGTAAAGGTTGTGTATTTGTGATGTGTTTTAACTAGAGCTTTCCTCTGGATGTGTTTTCAGATGGTGATGGGTCTGCTGCTGCAGCAGACGGGTGCTCTGACTGGAATGCCCCAGCGGAGGGGTGGGCGAACTATGAGGAACTCCCTGCTCCAGTCGAGGCTGCCCCCGAGGAGCCCCTGTCAGAGACGGTCAAGGTTAGTCGCTAGTTGTGACATCACTTTTTAGGTGCCCCTCACGAGAGGTTTCTAACATCAAGGGCCTGTTCCTGGTTAAATAAATAACATGCTTTGTGTTTAAATACAATCTGGGGAAGTTGAGGAGAGAGAGAAACCATCTCCAGAGTTAAACAGAACAGAACAAAACAGAACAAGAGAGATGTCAGGGATTTAATTTAAATGTTGCATTTAAAAACCTCTAAATATAACCTTATGCATATGTGAGGATAGACTGACTGGTAGTGTGCACTACATCCTTGGAATATAACTAGTTTGACTGCAGTGCAACAGTTGCTTGTAAAGAGACCATGCTCTATCCTCTACAAGGTTCTGCACGGGTAATAGTAGTGATTTGGGGATTTTCATTTTTAAAGCCTCTGACGAACAAAACTGCACATTTTTAAATTTCAGGAGCCTTCTCATGTATAAAACATATCTGCTGCTTACTGTACGCACTCCCCTTGTTATTATTTTGACTTTTTAAGCTCAAATTGGGGAAAGGTTGTCAGATTAAGTTGATTTAGGTTGAGCAGTCTAGATCTGTCAAATATTTAGTTTTGTACTTTGAATGTTGTTTCACAGCAGGTATCTGATGAAGAGAGAGAAAAGGCGGAGCCTGCCGCTGATGGAACTGGTAAATCTAAAAAGAAGAAAAAGAAGAAGAAGAAGCCAGCTGAAGATGCTGTAGTTACTGGCCAGGTAACACCTTAGACTAAGCACTTACTGGATTCCTCCTTAACATTATTACGATGTTACTATAGTAATTAGTCTTATTACACAGGAATAGAGCAACTTAATTTAAACCGTTACCATCACTCATTAGAACTATATTGCTGAGTCCCTCATTGGGTTATTGCTACCTGTGACCTTCCTGATTGGCTCATATTTGGTCTGTCGGTTATTGACAGGAGTCAGAGGAGCCAAGTAAAAAGGTTGTTACTGAGGCCAAGGTGAAGAAGCAGCCAATCCAGGAGCCTGCTGCGCCTACTGTCCAGGCTGTCAACGCTGCTGCTGTGAAGGTTGGTGACACTGTTCTATTGACCTCAATGTCTGCGTCTCAAATGGCACCCTATTCCCTAATAGTGTACTACTTTTGACTAGGGCTCGTAAGGACAATAAAGGAATTAGGGTGCCATTTAGGACACTATTTCTGTCTGTTTAGGGGATCCCTGTTGGCCCAAGAGCACCCCCAGAGGCAGAAGTTCTTTATAGCCTCTTTAATTCCAAGGTTTCTTCTTCCTGCAGGCAAGAGTGGAGCAACCAGTGGTGGTTCAGAACACAGCCCCCATCGCACAAGTGCCACCCCAACCCGCAGAGACGAAGCCTACTGCCAAGCAGAACAGTCTACCTGCTCCAACACATAGTAAGTGTATCAGAACTAAATGTGAATCACACTGGAGTCTGGTCTAGCGGTAGTGTTGCAGACCCTGGACTACGTATCTCCGCCAGCAGCTGGGGTCCGATCCCTGCATACACCTTACTTCACTTTATACATTCCTCTATTCTGTATCCCCACTCATTTCTTGCTATACTATGATCACAATAGAAACACATTAATATTAAATGAGGAAAAGCTTTCCCTTGCCCTCAAACCATTCAGATCTAGACAAATTAGTGGGCTGCTTGTTGTTGTTCCTGGGCAGGGCTGCCATGTTGTGTGATTGATTGGGCCACCAAGCTGCCTGCTCACCTTCCTCCTAACCAGATGTCGACCCCTAGTTGTGGCAACATGTAGCTATTCATTTCTGGAGGCGTAGGAAGCAGCTAGGCCAGGTTATTACTACCAGATGTCACCTCTCTCCATTCAGTTTGATTGGCTATCCCAGCTCTGAACTAGCGCATCAGCCCTTCTCTTTAATGTATCAATCATACGGTTGCAAAATTTCGGTAAGTTTCCCAAAATTCTCAGATTTTCCTGAAATCCTATTTAGAAGATTCCTGGAATTAATTTTGGAATAAGAAGGGAGTCTGGGAATCCTCCAATGAGTGAAAGTTACAGAAATGTTGCAACCCTAAAAACACAAGGCTGTATACAGGCAGGGCTGCGGTTCTCTCTCAGCCTCCACTCAAATTTCTCTACAGCTGCACTGTTTCTCAATCCACTCCCGGAGTACCACACCTCCACGGGGTTGCACCTTTTTGTTCCACTCCAGTTAATATCCAAGCTGGAGGTCGACCGATTTAATCGGAATGGCCGATTTAATTAGTGCCGATTTCAAGTTTTCATAACAATCGGTAATCTGCATTTTTGGACACCGATTATGGCCGATTACATTGCACTCCACGAGGAGACTGCGTGGCAGGCTGACTACTTGTTACGCGAGTGCAGCAAGGAGCCAAGGTAAGTTGCTAGCTAGCATTAAACTTATCTTATAAAAAAAAATCAATCTTAACATAATCACTAGTTAACTACACATGGTTGATGATATTACTAGTTTATCTAGCTTGTCCTGCGTTGCATATAATCGATGCGGTGCCTGTTAATTTATCATCGAATCACAGCCTACTTCGCCAAACAGGGTGATTTAAGAAGCGCATTCGTGAAAAATGTGTACCTGACCATAAACATCAATGCCTTTCTTTAAAATCAATACACAAGTATATATTTTTAAAACTGCATATTTAGTTAATATTGCCTGCTAACATGAATTTCTTTTTACTAGGGAAATTGTCACTTGCGTTCTGTGCAAGCAGAGTCGGGGTATATGCAGCAGTTTGGGCCGCCTGGCTCGTTGCGAACTGTGTGTGAACCATTTCTTCCTAACAAAGACCGTAATTAATTTGCCAGAATTGTACATAATTATGACATACCATTGAAGGTTGTGCAATGTAAAAGCAATATTTAGACTTAGGGATGCCACGCGTTAGATAAAATACGGAACGGTTCCGTATTTCACTGAAAGAATAAACGTTTTGTTTTCTAAATGTTAGTTTCTGGATTTGACCATATTAATGACCTAAGGCTCATATTTCTGTGTGTTATTATGTTATAATCAAGTCTATGATTTGATAGAGCAGTCTGACTGAATGGTGGTAGGCAGCAGCAGGCTCGTAAGCATTCATTCAAACAGCACTTTCCTGCGTTTGCCAGCAGCTCTTCGCTGTGCTTCAAGCATTGCGCTGTTTATGACTTCAAGCCTATCAACTCCCGAGATTAGGCTGGCAATACTGGCAATGTTCTGAGCAAGGAACTTAAACGTTAGCTTTCTTACATAGCACATATTGCACTTTTACTTTCTTCTCCAACACTTTTTTTTTGCATTATTTAAACCAAATTGAACATTTTTAATTATTTATTTGAGACTAAATAGATTTTCTTGATGTATTATATTAAGTTAAAATAAGTGTTCATTCAGTATTGTTGTAATTGTCATTATTACAAATATATATAATAAATTTAAAAAATCGTCTGATTAATCGCTATCGGTTTTATTTGGTCCTCCAATAATCGGTATTGGCGTTAAATCATAATCGGTCGACCTCTAATCCAAGCCCTTGATTGGATGATTTAGGTGGTAGTACTGGGCTAGAACAAATGTTCACACTCTGGTGATCCTTCTGGAATGGATTCTACACACTTCCTTGTTCTAAAGTCCTATTTGTTTCTGTTTTTTATTTTTTACAACCTGTATCTTGTCTTAGGAGTCCTGTATTGTAAGACTTATCTCCCTGTGTGTTTTTCCCCATAGAGAAACCTGAAGAGAGCCAGCCTTCCAAACCAGTGATGAAGAAGAAGCGGGCAAGAAGAGAAACATGAATTGGAGTCATGTACATGAAGTGTTATGCAAAATATTTAGGATAAAACAGCTGTTCATCCTGTTTGTGCAACATTTAAATACTTGCTCTTTTAAAAAAACGGAAATATCAAACTTCTAAGTTCTGACCGGACAGCTTCATGTCCAAAATGCAGCCTGGTCAAGCAGACTGGATCTAGATTAACTGTAAAGCTAAATTCTGCGATTCTGATCAATATCGTAGTGTGGGCACATATGAAAACTGTTTTCCAATTCCAATGAATCTTTCGAACGATCATGTTTGATTAGACATCTAGAAAATGACTAATACATCCTGATTTAATAGTGATTGGAATGTTGTGGCTTTGAGATTAATATTATAGAGGAAGGGTCAGCTGAGTCACGTTAACATTACTGGCCTTTATTCTGCAGTCTTTGTTTGCTGTTTATATCGTTAACCATATTGGTGCAGTGACTCATGCTCAAAGGGTCAAGTACAACACTATAGAGTCGTGTTCAATAGGACACATGGTAGCAAACCGTTTTGAAAGGGAAAAACTAAATAAGCGATTGCTATCTGACAAGTTCAGGTAGTCCTCCCCGTTTCAGTCCATGTCGTACTGTTTGGTGCCTAATGAACACGACCCAAGGGAATCATGTTTAGCATTGGGATGCAGGTGGTGTTAGTGGTATCTCTGCTGTACATGGAAAAGAGACATACTTTCAGTTACTTGCTGTTATTTTAACCATCAGTGTTGTGCTCAGATGTGTAGTTGCTTCTACCATTGATGGCTGTGTTGTCCTGTCCACCCGTGGTTGATGATTCAAAAGTCCTTTACCTTTTGTAACCTCTTTGTAATAAAAACGCTTCAAGCCATATGTAAAAAATAATACAAAATAAAGGCCCTTTTCTATATTGATTTGTCCATTTTGTATTTCTATTGTTTTTCCTATTAATCGGTTGACTATTTTTCAGGTTTTTTTTTTAGCAACTGACTGGTGTGTAGTGAAAAGTAATGTTTAGTTCTGCTGTAGACAGGATGGTTTCAAACTGCTTTAATCAATGATTTACTTGTAATGATGCAGTAATCAGGAATACAATTTGATGCCTTAATTGGTTGGGTAATGTAGGCATGTGCTCTACCAACAGTTTTAATGTATTGTGTGTTATGTTGGACCATGTTTATTCTGCACCCTGAATCTTTCTCCACTTGTATTTGTTCCTCTGGAAATGTGAATTGCTTCCATTTCTCCTTATTGGGGACAGTAATGTCTGTTGAATTATTTAAATTGTGTTTGATACTTGTCCTTTACCTCTGTCTTTATTGTCAGAATGTTCCAAATGCAATAGATTCAAATATGCCCTTTATGTTAATTTCTACCATAAAGATCATAAAGGTATTATTGTGAAGTGTGAATATTCTTATTCAACATATCCCAATAAACATAGCAGGCAGCTACAGTGTAACTATTTAAATTTCCCGGCTTTGGTGAGGGATGATGGGAACATTATTCTCGAAACAACTAGTTACATCACCGGCTCTTGATCCTATCCAGCTCAGGTCACATGCTCCAATGTTTGCTACTTGCCTGAGTTGATCACTAGAGCCGGCGTGAGGCTGTTATCGCTAATTGCAGACGACACCGCGCTTGGCGGAGAAGAAATTCACTAAGATCTGTTTGGATTGTTTATCATTAACAGTTAGATATAGATATCTGTGAAGTGCCTCCTCATCCTTGGATTGTAAAATATGATTTCCCCGTGGGACCGATGGCATTCCACCAGATGCTGCCTGTGCTGTCATGTCCGCACGGGCACTGTCATCCTGGGGGTTTGGTATATGGTGAGCATTCACAGTCGCTATTATTCACATAACACTATTTAGATTGGCTCAACAACCAACAAAAACGGTATGTTATTATTTGTAGGACGTTTTTCCATGTTACATGTTTTTTTTATCCAGCAGAAAGTAGTCTCATTGTGATTGGCTGCAAGTGATAACATTTATTTAATGGATTGTTTTGTTAATTATGGACGAACAAGTTATTCCGCTAAGGAGTCCAGGAAGGGGTTAACGTAACCTAACACCAGTGGGAAAAAACGTTCATGAATTGTTCAGTACACTCAGCCCTATAGGACAGGTTACAGGTCTTGTGTCAGGTAGAAAGAAGCCTTTTAGGCTATGGCAATAATTAATTTTCCATTGTGCACGTAGGGCCTAGGGTATGTAGAATGAATTCAAAAGTTAACGCACCATTACTATCCTTGTGGAGAATTTCCTACACTCAGCCTACACTGCTGAGTTAGAGGTGGTTCACTCAAATTATAAAATGACTGTTTCCTTACCTGGAACACAGCCAAATAGTTCCTAAGTAAGGAATCCTATAATAAAGTAATTTGGGCGAGCAAGTTATCCCTTTTATAATAAAGGCTGAGCTATTATGTATCTGTATCCTCCTGTCAGTCTGACTGGTCCGGATGTCTTTGTGTTTAGCTGATCAATGCCATCAAATGCTTGTGGAGCCTTTCCTTCATGTTGAAGTTGATCTATTAATGTGTATCCTATTCCTATCTTGTTTGTCAGTCTAAATGTCCTTATGTGTTAATGTCCTTTAGCTGATCAATGCGGTGGTGTTACTCATCCTCGTCACGGCCCTGGGTGATCCTGACCAGTACCATCTGACCAGCGCTGAGCTGGCTAACGACTTAGATGACATGGATGACGCCAGTAAGTAGCCTACAGCTTTATGCTGGGATAGATGTGTGTGACGTTGCATAGGCCTGCCCACGCCTCCTTAGTAGCCTGACGGGCCAGTGTGTTTGTGCTCTAGCCAACTCCTCTGAGTCTGTTGTGTAATGTGATGACAACGATGGACACTACTATGGCGTTATGTATCAATGCCAAAACTACTGTTTTTATAAGTCACTTTATATCATTGAAAGCAGCCAATAGTCAGTATTTCTCTCACTTCACAATAAAGCAGATCAAATCTCTCAGTCCGTGGGCACACATGTCTAATGTTGAGTTGTGTTGGGTATTTTCACAAACTTGCTAAATCAGCTAGGTCTTGCCCAGGTTGGAAGTGAACTGTAGCGGGATATGCTGGCCAAATTGACATTTCTGCCATTGGCTGTCGGTACAGTAGTGTCTGATTGAAACTGACTGAGTTGACCCAGTTCCGGACAGATTAAGCGGTCCTGTGATCTCTTTTGCCATTGGTCCAACTGGCCCTGCATTAGGCAGGCCATAGAAATATAATTACTAGAACGGCCATCCCTGTTCAAATCAATGTGCCATGATAGGTGGAACTGCAAATTTCTACGAGGCAGGCAGTTCAGGCTAGTTACAGAACTAAAGCAGACTGGCTTTTGTTCTGTTCTGTTGGAGCAGACTACTGTGTTCTCTGGGCTGTGCACAGATGGACAGGATTACTGTGACGCTGACAGTCGGTGACATAGTATTTTTGTTTTCTGTGAAATCCACTCTGTCATAGTATCAAGATCAGGTTACATCTACACAGAGCAAGTTGGGTCATGTTCACATAATCAGTGTCAAACTAGGAATGAGCTGAGTTTTATTATAAGCTTATAAATTACTGAGATTAATTCAATCACCATCCAAGGACAAAACACCAAGTGATTTTCTCATCATTTGCTACAGTTATTAATTTATTTGAATGTAGACCTTGTATACAGTATGATTTCCCTTCTATTCCAGACATGTGTATTGCTTCAGCGATCTCGTTGCTGATGATACTAATTTCTGGGATGGCGACCTACGGTGCGTATAAGGTAAGCAAACGTCACATCAATAGCGTTCTGCTGTTGCTTGTACTGGTATACTATGTCTGCTCTCATAAGAATGAATACAGATGAAGACACTAGGAGGATCGTCCAAATATAGTTTAAACGTTATTGTCCAAATGTAGTTTAAAACAAAACGTTCAAATCAAGATTTACAGACATGGTCTTGAATGGCTGGGCCCCACTAGAGTAAGTTCACCAAACCTCCCACCAGAAACACATTGATTTACGTTTAATGCATCGGTCAGAACGTTTTGTTTGAATCTTAGTTTTTTCAGATAGATATATTAGTCTTTCCTGCAGCTGCAGCTCTTCAGATGCTATTCCCTCATGACTAACATAAAACTGGTTTTCCTGTTTCAGCAACATGCTGCTTGGATCATCCCATTCTTCTGCTACCTAGTATTTGACTGTGCCCTGAACACCCTGGTGGCTGTTAGTATTGTGGTCTACCCCAACACCATACAAGATTACCTCCAACAGCTGGTAAGAAGGACTCCAAAGTCAAACTCTTATTCTAATAAAGTGCCTGACATGACACTCTATTGCCTGTATAATGCACTAGATAGTGCACCATATAAGGAATTGGGTGCCATTTTGGATGTAGCCACCACACTCTCTACCCCCAATCTCACTGCAGCTGATGTTGTCTGTCTGACTGTCTGGTGTCACCCTCACAGCCTGAGAACTTCCCCTACAAAGAGGACATCATGGCCATGAGCAACGTGTGCCTGGTCTTCATCGTGCTCCTCTTCATCGGATGCATTCTCACCTTCAAGGTAACTGCTACTGAACTGACACACACACACGCAAATTTCCCTACCACAGATTCCTAACACATTGTATAATTTGTGTTACTTACTGTATGAGTGACAAAACAGTGCTTATGCTGTATGAGAGGAAAATGATGTTCATCTGGGGAAGTTATTCAGGTTATTTTTATGGCAGAAACCCTTGCGGATGGACAGAGGATTCTGCAGCGGTTCAAACATCTGGCAGGAGCCATTTCACAAGGCTGTTGTTTTCATAACACTATAATGGGAGCCATTGAGGCAGTACCCTCGTCAGTGTTGCTCTTGGCCCATCCAGGTTAGAGAGCTTTCACATGATGCCTACGTCCCACCACACTATACAACTCTGTTTCATGGCATTGTAAAAGCCCCTCTAAATGGCCTGCTAGTTCTATTAGGCTGCTGCTACAGAACTCCTGTGTCGTACAAAGACCATCCAGATGGAGGGAAACAGATTGAGAGAAAGAGGATGTGGTTTATTTTGATAGACTTCAGTAAGGCTCTGTGTCACCATGTAAAACTGTGGAGATGCCTTACTGAGAGCATCTTAATGCAAATATGCTATAATAATGAGGATGACCACACGTTTCTATTACTTCTGGTCCAATCCAAAAGTAAGGGTTGATACGTAGCTCAGCTGTCAGTGGGTGATAATTGTTCTGTATAGATGTTGCTACCTCTACCAGCATATCATCCACAGAGGATTGACGATTGTATGTGAGTTTAGCACGTTGAGTAATGTCTTTTGGAATCTCTTCCAGAATGTCTATAGACAGTATATACCATATGGAGGTCTACAGTTTTTACTGCATATTCTTGAAGAGCCCGTAAAATTGACAGAGGTGTCAATTCATTGAAGTGGTGTGTGCAGTGGGATATATAGTGCATTCAGAAAGTATTCAGACCCCTTCACTTTTTCCACATTTTATTCTAAAATTGATTTAATAAAACATTTTCTTAAGCAATCTACACACAATACCCCATAATGGCAAAGCGAAAACAGGTTTTTAGAAATGTTTGCACATTTATTAAAAATAAAAAACAGATACCTTATTTACATAAGTATTCAGACCCTTTGCCATGAGACTCGAAATTGAGCTCAGGTGCGTCCTTTTTCCATTGATCATCCTTGAGATGTTTCTACTATTTGATTGGAGTCCACCTGTGGTAAATTCAATTGAATGGACATGATTTGGAAAGGCACACACCTGTCTATAAAAGGTCCCACAGTTGACAGTGCTTGTCAGAGCAAAAACCAAGCCATGAGGTTGAAGTAATTGTCCGTAGAGCTCCGAGACAGGATTGTGTCGAGGCACAGATCTGGGGAAGGGTTCCAAACATTTCTGTAGTATTGAAGGTTCCCAATAACACAATTGCTCCACCATTCTCAATTGGAAGAAGTTTGGAACCACCAAGACTCTTCCTAGAGCTGGCCGCCCGGCCAAACTGAGCAATCGGGGGAGAAGGGCCTTGGTCAGGGAGGTGACCAAGAATCCGATGGTCACTTTGACAGTGCTCCAGAGTTTCTCTGTGGAGATGGGAGAACCTTCCAGAAGGAGAACCATCTCTGCAGCACTCCACCAATCAGGCCTTTATGGTAGAGTGGCTAGACGGAAACCACTCCTCAGTAAAAGGCACATGACAGCACACTTGGAGTTTGCCAAAAGGCATCTAATGAACTCTCAGACCATGAGAAACAAGAATCTCTGGTCTGATGAAACCAAGATTGAACTCTATGGCCTGAATGCCAAGCGTCACGTCTGGAGGAAACCTGGCACCATCCCTACAGTGAAGCATGGCGGTGGCAGCATCATGCTGTGGGGATGTTTTTCAGTGGCAGGGAATGGGAGACTAGTCAGGATCGAGGCAAATCTGAATGGAGCAAAGTACAGAGGTCCTTGATGAAAACCTGCTCCAGAGCACTCAGGACCTCAGACTGGGGCGAAGGTTCACCTTCCAACAGGACAATGACCCTAAGCACACAGCCAAGACAACGCGGGAATGGCTTTGGGACAAGTCTCTGAATGTCCTTGAGTGGCCCAGCCAGAACCCGGACTTGAACCCGACCTGAAAATAGCTGAGCAGCGACCCTCCCCATCCAACTTGAGAGAGCTTTAGAGAATCTGCAGAGAAGAATGGGAGAAACTCCCCAAATGTAGGTGTGCCAAGCTTGTAGCGTCATACCCAAGATGACTCAAGGCTTTAATCGCTGCCATTAGGTGCTTCAACAAAGTACTCAGTAATGGGTCTGAAAACATATGTAAATGTTATATATAGAAATGTGCAAATTCTAAAAACCTGTTTTTGCTCTGTCATTATGGGGTATTGTGTGTAGATTGATGGGGAGGGGGCAATTTAATCCATTTTAGAATAAGGCTGTAACGTAACAAAATGTGGAACAAGTCAAGGGGTTTGAATACTTCCCGAATGCACTGTGTATATATACAGCTGAGCTCAGTCCTAGTCTGTTTTATAGGTGCCAACTGGTTTACCAGATGATGTTGTTTGGCTGGACAGGACAGAACCCCAGAAAGCTACCTGAGCTTGTTTTTGTGCCACTCTCCTGAAGGAGCTGTACTATACTATACCTTTCTGCAATGGACTGGACATTGAGTCTTGTAGTTTTGTGAATGAATGAAACCCCTCTGCATTTGGCTGGATATTGAATCTTAATGCTTTCTGAATTTATTAATATTTAGCCTTTGACAGATACTGTACCTTAACTTTATCAGCAGTTGACATTTCTTTTCTTTTATGTCTTTGATAATGGTTTTCCCTTTGCAGGCGTACCTGATAGCGTGTGTGTGGAACTGCTACCGGTATGTGCGTGCAAGAAGCACCACAGAAGTCCTGATATACGTCACTACTAATGACACCACGGTAAGTCACAGGACACACGCATCTATTTCAATTGCTGTACAGTACATAAATTACAATTCCTACATTATGACATGGTGGGTTCGTTTTTTTATTTTCTACCAGTCTGCTGTAGTTACTACAGGGTAATTCAATGTAGTATATTTCCTCTGTTCAGTTAGTTGGGTTTGAAAGAAACTGATATATACTCAAGACAAACCACCTCTGTGAATGCTAACCACCTTTTTGACAGTTATATTTTTCCAGAAATATCGACATTGCATTTACTCCTACAATAATATGTTGTAATTTCCAACTCAAACAGCAGCTGAAAAAATATACTGTTTCTGTTATTCACTCTAACCCTTTGCTTGCAAAGTTGAAAACAATCTAGATGTTTACCAGTGCTGTACTGTCATAATATATATCTTTGTATTCATATGATACATCTCATCTATTCTATAATTACCCATCCCTCCCTTCCTCATAAACTCCCTCTGCTTTGTGCTTTTCATTCTGGAGAAATCTTTAGATAAATGTTTTTTATGATAGATTTATCTCGGTGTGATGCTATTGTGTGTTTACAAAGAAAACATAGAAACCTCACATCCAATGGAAAAAGGATTCACTTATTCCAGGTCACGGATCAGGTTCATATTATGCGTAGGTTAGGTTCCCCTCAAGACGGTGAGGGAGAGCACATTCCAACAGTAAAGCCATCATGTCAGAGTAGGAAG
The DNA here is from genome assembly GCF_016432855.1 of Salvelinus namaycush. Taxonomy (NCBI): domain Eukaryota; kingdom Metazoa; phylum Chordata; class Actinopteri; order Salmoniformes; family Salmonidae; genus Salvelinus; species Salvelinus namaycush. The sequence goes on from NC_052311.1 coordinate 55,519,455, forward strand.
GGAGTATAAAGTTGTAGTAAGTTGGGCTGTAGTAAAGGGCTTTGCGTGGATGAGGCTCCAGTCCACACTGGAAAACTCATTAATATGGATACAGTACATTGGCCACCTACTCAATGAAAAGATCTCGGTCTGTCTCTCTCTCTCTCCTACTGGTATCATATAGCCCAAGCTTGGCCACCTGGTCGCTTATCCTCTGCTTCCGCTGCAGATATTACAAAACGTTATCCACTGTTGAACCAGGGGAGGGGAGAAATACAGCCTGAAAACATGGCAAGGATCTAGTTTAGCGATCAGACCATTGCAGCACTGCTCATCCAGCTAGCCTGGGGGAAGAGGATTACTGTGTGATGTCACAATGCAGGTGTAGGAGAGGAGAGTGAGGAGTTGTCAGAACAGTGTTTGTACCTCAAAGATGAGTCAGAACAATACCATTATCAGGACTTTTTGTTCTACCAGTATGTGTCACTATACAATGTTGTAATTGACAAGAGTTTGATATCTAAAAGGGATGAAGTAGGCTTATGTAAATTCGATTTTTATTTGTCCCCAGAATATAAACCTTACATTCCAAGCCACTACGAATGGTTCATGATGCTCATGGTTTGTTTTGAACATGGAGAGCACGGGTCGGCTATAGGTGGCCCGCAAGTTTTTACTGTTTCAGCTTAAAATGCACAATCTCTTTTTGGGCTTAGTTGTGGTCAATTTACAGCGTACAAATTATTTTTATGTACCGGCCCCCAGACCATCCCCTCCGACCAAAAATCGGAATCTAGTTTTTGTACCATGTTGTGTTGCTACTGTGTTGTTGTCATGTTGTGTTGCTACCATGCTGTGTTGTTGTCTTAGGTCTCTATTTATGTAGTGTTGTCTCTTGTCATGATGTGTGTTTTGTCCTACATTATTATTTTTTTATCCCCCGTCCCCGCAGGAGGCCTTTTGCCTCTTGGTAGGCCGTCATTGTAAATAAGTATTTTTTCTTAATTGACTTGCCTATTTAAAGAAAAAAGAATTGCCTACCCCTGATGTAGAGGAATGACGTGATGTTTTGGTCTAGAGAAGCTGAGGCCCTTCTGGTCCTCCTGATGTGTAAAACACCTTAGCTATAAAGGGACTGGACGAGACTGCTCTTTTTAACCATTAAAATCATTAGTCAAATGTGCTAGAAAAACAACATACTGCCTGCCATGCTTTCAGTAGGTCTAGGCTTTTCAATTAAGGCTTTCAACTTGCCCACTGCAAGTGGTCAGACAATATTCTGGTAGACCACCAGTCTACGGGAGTGTTCTGATTCCCTACTTCTCTCCTGAAGTTTGAACTCCCTTACTCCCCTCCTGAACTTAAATGCTGTCGATTGAGGGATTTAGAGGAAGTTTCCTACACCAGTCCATTCCTTTTAAATCTATAGTGGGGATTGACCGACTGCACACTTCATGTATAAAGGTAGACTGCAGCCATCTGTGTATTATTGACAGGTTATTATAATCAGGGATACTGCATTGCCTTCCGACAGGTGGCGTCACTCCTACACGACGCTAAGCCCTCGATCAGAGCAGATGGAGTCGCGCTATCTGACGTAAGACAATATTGGGGATAGCCTACTGTAGATGTGATGTCTTCCACATTAGGAAAGTCGGTATGTCTGGACTGAGCGGAGCCACCGAGGGGGCGGTTTTCCAGACACACATTGCTTTTTAGTCCAGGACTAGACCTAATCTGTGTCCGGGAAGCCACCCCGTGAAGTATAGCTTCAGGACATTAAGCACAATGTGTAGTGTTAAATCACTGGTCTGAGATCAGAAAGGTCCACCATGACATGGACTCCTGTTTGGACTGTAATGCCATTATGCCCCTAACCAGTGCCTTACTGTTGTGTGTGAGGATGACAATGGCATACTCTAACCATATTTTACAGTATCCTCTGCCGGTGTTGTCCAGCGAAAATGCATTGAATCATAGATGTTGCCTACAGTATGTCTCTGTGTCAGTAGGAAAACCAGGATGGGTTACATACATCTGAGACACACACACATGGCCAGACATTTCCCATGATAGTATTTGGTTGGTTCCCCAGAGAGAGTGTAGTAGTCTGAAGAAAGGACATCTGAGACTGAGTTGTACTTTACCTCATCAAAGACATAGAGGAACTGGCTGACTGAACCTGACTCATGTCAGTCAGATAGGATGTGAATGTGGTCTGCAGTGGACTTGCCTTGCTGCCTGAGAACCACAGTCACAGCCTGGAATCCAAACTGAATATCACTCTGTTTCACTTCACTGATTTCAGTCTGGACCTGCTCCAATAGATTTGGACCACATTCATGACCCTCTATAGATTTGGCCTCTCGATAAACTTGCACCATATTCATTCACGGTCTCCCTTTCTCCCTCTTCGTCTTCTCTCTGTTCTCCCATCCAGACTATTATATAATCATTACAGATCTGTTTTGAAATCCTCTGTCATCCTCTTTATATATGACCATCGTGTCACTTCTGGGAGCTCACACTATTTTCACTTTATCCTCAAGAGTATATTTGACCAACTGCTGTTTGACCAACTACCAATATGCAGCCTACTATATTACTGCTTGTAGTTTTTGCCAGTGACAAAAAACAATATATTCTAACCATGTTAAACAGTTTTGAACACTTTGTGTTCTGTTGTCAGTCACACATTAAAAGACTCTGGTCTTGATCACCCTTTTCTGTATTCCCAGGTACTGTTACCCCCATACGATGACACCATGTCTATTCCATCCAAGAACGCTCCTCCCCCCTACGGGGCACCCTACATAGCATGAAGAACCTGGGCCGCTGTTCTGCTGACCGACTGGACCCCTTGTTACTACAGCAACCTGACATTCCAACCAGACCTGGGTCAACAAATATGATTTGGTTTCTTTCCAATACACTATGCATTTTATAGTTGGCATTTGATAACTGTCACACTGGGTGTGTGGTGTTAGCAGTATTTTAATGAAGTTTTAAAATATATATACTTTGACCCAGGCCCCAATACTACTGATTCTTTCCAAAACATTTAACCTACACACATTTACTTACTTACCTGTTACTGTGATACTGTTTAACATTGTACTGTTTATTTGGAGTTATTTATTTTCACTGATCTACAGTTGAAATATCGAGCAGGGAAGTGATATGCAACAAAGTTAAAATATGAGAGCGCTAGTAGTGAGTGTAATAGCGGATATATTTTTCTTGCTTGTACTAAACTGTGCTTCTACATGTTCTCTACTGTCAGTCCTAGTCCAAAGGCCACCCACCAGAAACGTGTTTCCATTGTCTATGAAGCAAGTACTTGTGAGAGACCTACACAAATCAAATCAGGCACTGCAACCCCCCCCCCCCAGAAAAAAATATATTGATGATTTAGGCTGGTCCCAGATCTGTATGTGCGTTGTCATGTATGGCATGACGATTAGAGTCAGAGGAGTTGGCTAAAGCACACACAGATCTGAAAACAGGGAAATGAGGATTGTATCCTCGACTCAAAATATTTATTTGTTCTGCCCATGATCACTGTTCGTTGTTGGATTGCCTTTACAAACAACTTCCTTTCTGATAGGGTGCACTGAGAGAATGTATGAAGTGTTGCTATGCACGGAAGGATTCCAAAGATTCAAAGCACCTGCCTGTAATCAACTGAGATGATCGAAGCGCAGAAGTCATATCACCAAGTTACTCGTACGTTATTGTTTAGTGTGTATAGAAAACTGTCATTATCCTGAATTATTACAACAGGACTGTGTTGAGTTGACCTTTATTTTAAAGGTTGAGTTTTAGGACTTGTACATTTGCTCTTATGTCTGTGTTGATTCCAATAAAGGAAAAAGTGGTGGTCCTGTTTTTTCAATTAAGCCAATGTAAGCGGACTGGTCTGCTCTGCCGGATGCAGTTATTGGCAAGCTGAGGACTCAGTCACATTTAACCGTCTGCTGCTGCAGCATAAAAAGACACTGAAGTTATATTTATTTGTCCATTAAAAACACATTTAATTGACGGACAGATCTTGTGCTTTTATTTTGGATTCATAAGTATGCTGTTTGTTGTATTTACTGTGCATCTCATTTTACTATGTTGTACACTTTATCACTTCTAAGGCAGGGGCTACGGTTCTGTTTTTCAAAAGGGGTTTGAGACAAATCCAGTATAGTATTATTGTGTTACATTACATCACTGCTTGGTAGGCCTATGAGATGACAACCAAAGGGAAAAGTCAAGGACTAAAAGGCCTAGTTTTTTCTTCGACTGGCACTAATTCTGTCATTTCCTTACCTCATAAACCTGAATAACGGAAATTCTCTAGGAAACTTGGAAACTATTTGGCAATTGACTTTAAGAGCTGTTAGGGCCATAACGTTGTCATTGTAAGACAGGTAGTCTGTTTTCAGGACGATTGACGTTAAGAGCACTGAAAGCACTGCTTCAGACCCCTTTTCCATAAACTGCTGCCTTACTGTTTCCTTCTGTTCATTGTGGGGAGTTCACCCAGATGTCTTCCAGGTACAGTAACCTCCTTACACTGTAGCTTGGACCACCGTTGGACCAGGACCACAGTACAATAGTTTAACTATCTGACCATTGGCAAAACCAATACGCTTGTCATTTACTTTGAAAAATGTACAGTGCAGTTGAGTTGTAGACACACTTATCGCCTTTTCACAATGCTATTTGTCAGATGTAAGAACAATAGATGGGATATCTGTTTGATTATTGGTCACTATTTCTGATCAAAGAAGATCATATGGTTACCAAAATGCTTGGTCGGCTCAGTTGAAGATGTCTTGATTGTGATTCACATACTAAAATGATAGTTTAAACTGATAACCTACTGTATGAAAACATGAAGATTAGATCCATACAATTTTTTTTTATCCAAATGTCTCCAATAGGAGGCTTCCCTCCCCAGGTTAGAGCCAGACTGAGGTAAGGCAGCTAAGAGTAAATACAGAAGCAGTCAGTCCCAGAGGAGAGGGGGCAAGTCTAATGCATGTGCATAGAGAGAGAGAGAGAGAAAGCTAAAGAACATCTGCATATTCTCTGACTGACTGCACAACCACAACAGTCACCAGCTTGACTCACTCGCCCAGGTGGATTTCCTTTTCCTGCTTCACTTATTTTTAAAACATTTGATTTAGATATACTGGCAGATCTTTTCACAAAACTTTATTTTGATATTAAGGTAAGGAGACTTTTGATATTTTGATGTTATTTTCAATAGTTAGTGTTGTCACACTGCAGCATGAAACCCCATGACAGATGTAGTGTTTACCACACAGAATCTCGGAAGCTCGAAGATGACAATTACATTTTTTAATAGAAGTCAACATGATTCAGATTCCACATTAGACTGTGTTTGATTGAGATTCAATATGGCCATGACAAAAGGTTAAAAAATACTGTAGTTTGTAATGTTTTTTTTAGGACTTCACTTGTATATGGTCCATCTTCATGTTCAATTACAGACTGAATGAGTAATAGCAACAACTGTTGTATCAATCTCTGGCATGTGCTGGCTCTTGTTTTCACTGGTTTTTCACTTACCTAATGTTTGTGCAGCTGTGGTAGTTGAACAGGATGTTCCATGAGTGTGTGACCCTGCTTGCTTCAGGTCTCTGACAGTCATAAACATGTCTGGTACACCTATGCAGCTCAGACCTGTGAACAGACTAAGGAGCAACTCAGTGTAATCATCTTGTCACTCGGTCTAAGGCACTGCATCTCAGGCCCTAAGGCGTCACTACAGATACCCTGGTTCGAATCCAGGTTGTATCACAACCGGTTGTGATTGGGAGTCCCATAGGGCGGTGCACAATTCAACGTCATCTGGGTTTGGCCGGTGTAGCCCGTCATTGTAAATAAGAATTTGTTCCTAACTGACTTGCCTAGTTAAATGGAACACAGAACACATGTGTTCTAGAATGGGCATGGCTATGTCTCTTAAAGCCATGGAACACAACTACTGTATGTCTGTCAGAATGGCCCGTACAGTCAACAGCTGCCTGAGTGTTGTGTGTAGCAGCAGGGTGTATGAAGCGGTCTAAATGGGAGCAATAACAGATGGCTCTGCAGAGAGCTGACAGAGGAACAGTTACTTTAAATCACTGCAAACCACCTAAACATCTCAACTCAGAGTGGAGTTTAGTTCCATGTATTAATAACTCCAGGAGACACCCAGGAGCTGCCAATGTTACATTTCAGTTCATAAACTGAAGGGAACTGGTGCATGTTTTTATATTAGATTGTGGACCTCCCTCACTGGTAGCTTGGGTCTGGAATGTGTTGTATACATTGTAGTTGTAGGCTGCGTCTTGGCACCATTTTCCCTATAAAGTGCACTACTTTTGACCATTATAGACAATAAGGGGCCATTTGGGACAAAGCCCTAATCGTACTGTACGGCTGTGACATGGCACCCATTCTGGGTTAAGGAGGTGAAATATGAAGCTGTGGTTTCAGGCAGGCAGGAGGTGAAAGTGCTTCCTATTTATAATTCCTCTAGAGTCTGACTGACATCCCATCCCCAGTCTCCCTGTCAGTGACTGGCAGTGTTTGTGTTTGTTGATGTGCACTCATCCTCAGGACTGGAGGTTGGGTTGGTTGTCTCTGCAATTGTTTTACCAGCTGCTGTCTGTCTGTCCACCCATTTGTCCGTGGGTCCCCCTGGTCAAGGATGAGGTCTCTGACCCTTGGGCTCTTTTGCCTGCTCTGCTGCGATGCAGTCCGAGTGGACCACAGAGACAGACGCCGTTCCAGACCATCCGTCCTGTCCACAGGACGCAATGACTCGGCCGCCCAGTCCAACTCAGTGGGTAAGACCAGCAGAGATTACTGGTACTAAAGGAAATGTGGTGCTAGCTAAATACTGTGGTTTGTGTCACAATCAACACTATCAACAAGGAAGGTCCTACAGGTTCTAGTTTTGTCACACCTGGACTACTGTTCAATCGTGTGGTCAGGTGCCACAAAGAGGGACCTCGGAAAATTACAATTGTCTCAGAACAGGGCAGCACGGCTGGCCCTTAAATGTGCACGGAGAGCTAACATTAATCATTTGCATGTACATCTCTCATGGCTCAAAGTGGAGGAGAGATTGACTTCATCACTACTTGTTTTTGTAAGAAGTGTTGACATGCTGAATGCACGATGTTTAAACTACTAGCACACAGCTCAGATACCCATGCATACCCCACAAGACATGCCACCAGAGGTCTCTTTACAATCTCCAAGTCCAGAACAGACTTTTGGAGGCGCACAGTACTACTGTACATAGAGCCATGACTACATGGGACTCTATCCACATCAGGTAACTGATGCAAGCAGTAGAATCAGATTTTAAAAAACAGATAAAAATACTGTGAACAGACACACACAGGCATAGACACACATACACATGATAAGACATGCACTCTACATACATGTACACATGGATGTTGTATTGTAAATATGTGATAGTGGAATAGTGGCCTGAGGGAACACACTAAATGTATTGGGTAAAGTGTTATGAAATGGAATGTCATGTAATATTTTAAATTGTATGTAACTGCCTTCATATTGCTGGATCTCAGGAAGAGTAATAAACACAAATACAATGGAATATAGTGGAATGCATGGAATATAATGGGACATACAGTACAATATAATGGGACATACGGTACAATATAATGGAATATACGGTATAATATAATGGGACATACGGTACAATATAATGGAATATACAGTATAATATAATAGGACATACAGTACAATATAATGGGACATACAGTACAATATAATGGGACATACGGTACAATATAATGGAATATACGGTATAATATAATAGGACATACAGTACAATATAATGGAATATACAGTACAATATAATGGAATATACAGTACAATATAATGGAATATACAGTACAATATAATGGAATATACAATACAATAAATATAATGGGACATACAGTACAATAAATATAATGGGACATACAGTACAATATAATGGGACATACAGTACAATGTAATGGAATATACAGTACAATATAATGGGACATACAGTACAATGTAATGGAATATACAGTACAATATAATGGAATATACAATACAATAAATATAATGGGACATACAGTACAATAAATATAATGGGACATACAGTACAATATAATGGGACATACAGTACAATGTAATGGAATATACAGTACAATATAATGGAATATACAGTACAATATAATGGAATATACAGTACAATAAATATAATGGGACATACAGTACAATATAATGGGACATACAGTACAATATAAAGGAATATACAGTACAATATAATGGGATATACAGTACAATATAAAGGAATATACAGTACAATATAATGGGATATACAGTACAATATAAAGGAATATACAGTACAATATAATGGGATATACAGTACAATATAATGGGACATAGAGTACAATGTAATGGAATATACAGTACAATCTAAAGGAATATACAGTACAATATAATGGGATATACAGTATAATCTAAAGGAATATATAGTACAATCTAAAGGAATATACAGTACAATATAATGGGATATACAGTACAATATAATGGGACATACAGTACAATCTAAAGGAATATACAGTACAATTTAATGGGATATACCGTATAATATAATGGGATATACAGTACAATATAATGGAACATACAGTACAATATGATGGAATATACAGACCATATGTGTGTGCACATGTACAGTATGTATATTCATAATTGGTCTGTATTTCACCTCACAGTAAAGATCAAGTAAAATCAATGTCTGACCAGGGGAACTGGTCCTCTCTAGGGGAATATATGGAGCATGTAGATGTTTTTCTTCTTGTCTTTCCCAGGCTTAGTTTAGTGTTGACTGACCTACAGATTATTACTGGAGGCTAGAGAACTCAGAATCTTTCCTCTGCTCTCAGACTGACTGACTGAGTACACAAAGTAATAATCACTGTCCAAACTCAAAAAGAAAGAATCAACCAGATAGTGTCAGAATGATGTACTACAGTACTTTAAGTAAGACCCAACTTCTGGTTTCTTCATACAGAGAGCCCATGTAAATATCCGTTATATACAGTATAGTAAGACTACTTCCAGTCAGATTATCTGTATGTTCCTCAGAGAGCCCCTGTAAATACTATATTAGAGTTACATTAAGCCTATGTACAGTACAATACTTCCATTAAGGCTTTCTTTGTGTTCTCCCCCAGAGAGCCTGTGTAATTATCACATATAGTAGGCCTGGCCTACTGTACCTCCAGTAATGCCTGTGTCTTTCCCCAGAGAGCCTGTGTAAAGGGAAGCCCCTGGATTTTGTGTTCATCATCGATAGCTCCCGCAGCGTGCGTCCCAGCGACTACGAAAAGGTCAAGATCTTCATCACCAACATCCTGGCCTTCCTGGACGTGGGCCCGGAGGCGACGCGCGTCGGGCTGCTGCAGTATGGCAGTGTGGTGCAGAACGAGTTCTCCCTCAACACCTACAGCAGAAAGGTAGTCTAGGCCCTAGGGAACAAGTTATCCCATAAGACCTACCTCAGCAAGGTAGCCTGGGGAACGAGTTCTGTCTCAACACCTACAACAGCAAGGTACACTCTTAGAAAACAAGGTGCTATCTGGAACCTAAAAGGGTTCTTCAGCTGTTCCCATAGGAGAACCCTTTGAAGAACCCTTTCTCCCTAAACTACACTTTGAGAAAAAAAGGGTTCCTAAAGGGTTCTTCGTCTGTCTCTTTTTGGTTTCAGGTAAAACCCTTTTTGGCTCCAGGTAGAACCCTTTTGGTTCCAAGTAGAACCAGTTTGGGTTCCATATAAAACCCTTTCCACAGAGGGTTCTACATGGAACCCAAAATGGTTCTACGTGGAGACAAAAATAGTTTTTTTTACTTGGAACCAAAAAGGGTTCTCCTATGGGGACAGCTGAAGAACCCTTCTGAAACCATTTTTTCCCTAAGAATATAGTTTGGGGAACAAGTTCTGTCTCGACACCAACAAGGTAGCCTAGAGAACAGGTTCTCTCTCTCGATGCACTTAGCTGAATAGCCGTTGTGCCCTTGAGCAAAGTACTTCTACCCACAGGGATGTTGCAATGTGGCTGAACTTCCTTCCTCCCAAATGTGTGGTGAGACTGGGAGCAGAAGAAACAGATGGACAATTCAGTACTGTTCTATTCTTTTTACAATATGTTTATTTGGTTTTCCAAGTACAGTTGCTCAGAAACAGTCTGTAACAAGAATCCCCCAAAAAACTAACCCACCCACATTAACAAACACAGAACTGTTGTATTCAAGGCAGATGTGGAGCGGGCGGTGAAGGCCATGGACCACCTGGCCACCGGCACCATGACCGGCCTGGCTATCCAGTACACCATGGAGACGGCCTTCACCGAGCCAGAGGGCGCCCGGCCCGCCGACATGCACATCCCCCGCATCGCCATGATTGTAACGGACGGGCGCCCCCAGGACATGGTGGAGGAGGTGGCGGCACAGGCCCGGCAGGCGGGCATCCAGATCTTCGCCATCGGAGTGGGCAGGGTGGATATGAATACGCTGCGGGCCATCGGGAGTGAGCCCCACTCGGAGCATGTGTACCTGGTGGCCAACTTCAGCCAGATAGAGACCCTCACCTCCGTCTTCCAGTCCAATCTGTGTGGAGGTGTTTTCTCTCTGTTCATCTCTCAATACACTCATGTGCTTTAATTATTATATTGATGGAGACTGTAAGGATTTATTATTTGTATGGATGTGTGTGTGTGCATACGTGCATGTGTGTTTATGTAATAGGTACAGACCTGTGCTCTGTGATGGACCATCAGTGTGATCACCTCTGTGTGAGCGCCCCAGCTTCCTATATGTGCCGGTGTAGAAAGGGTTACACCCTTAACTCTGATGGCAAGACCTGCCGCGGTGAGTGAGCAACTTAGTCGACTGTGCTCAACTCCATTATAACAGGCTTGACCACATCATTTGACTAAGAACATGGAAAATATGTTGCTTTTGGACAGACAAACTCACTAGTGGGGAACAAGGAAACAAGTCAGTGGTGTAAATCAGAATCAGTGGGGCCTAGCTGGCTGGGTTAGGGTTTGCCTGTGGGACGGTGCAGTGCTAGGGCTGGTGGAATAGCAGGAGCAGCAGCAGAGGCATAGGGTAAGGGTTAGGGTAAGGGTTAGCTACAGCAGTAGCATTAAATCCTGTCTTTGCCTATGTTGTGGTCCTCCTGGTTCTGTAGCGGAAGACCCGTGTGATGTGGTGGACCATGGCTGTGCCCATATCTGTGCCAATGTGGCAGGGGTACCAGGCTACGAGTGTCGCTGCCGGCTTGGGTATGAACTCAACGAGGACGAGAGGACGTGCCGAAGTGAGATTCTTAGTTTTTCCTCTTTCATTCATTCGCTCTTTATTTATTTTTGTGTGGTTATGACTAAAGTTAACATAGAAAAAAACTGAAAACAAGTAATTTATCTGCTTGTGAAGATTAACCTGAATTCCAGATTTCCATCTGTCATTTCATTGCTCAAATCTGATGGGCTATTATACTGAAAACAATAAATAATTTGTTTTGGGTTACATTTTAGTCCATGGACTGGCTCAGTGATGCAACAACGCTTGACTATTGTAGTGTTCACAATCAGTTCTTTAAGCAGTTGAAGGGATGAATGTCCCAGATCAGTCCAACTCTAATACAGTATTTGGTCTATCTTGTTGCCAGACAGAGGTCCAAGTCCACCCACATTTGGACATGCCCCTAGTGCTCTAGTGGAACTTCAGACTTCAGAGTAGCATAGGGGAGATCTCCAAGAGGAAGTGTGCTTTTTGAATCATCTCACTGGCTGCTGACATATGGGGGAGTGTGTCCAGGGTGTCAGAATACTAAGAGATCATAACACAGCCAGGGTTCCATCTGGTTTGATCTGTGGAAAGGTTTCTACATGGAACCCAAAAGGGGTTCTTCAAAGGGTTCTCCTATGGGGACAGACGAACAACCCTTTTTGGTTCTAGATAGCACCTTTTTTTTCCTAAGAGTGTATGTTCCGATGCAAATTGCACAATAAACATTTTAATTAACTTCAGAAAGCACACCTCTTGAGTGTATTACAATCCTAACACATTTTGGATATTGATTTCAGAGCCCTGTGGGTTAATCAAAACTGTAAGTGCTTAAAAAAAATAGGTAGAAACAACTGGTATTACAGGAAAAAAATAACATTCCAAATTAAAGGCACCTATTCACTCCTTTATCTCTTGTTAACATCCTGAGAATAATGTATGAATTCAAGCCAATCTATGTGTGTCTCTACCTTTTCCCATCAGGAATAGATTACTGTGACCTGGGGAACCATGGCTGTCAGCATGACTGTGTCAGCTCTTCCGAGTCTTACATCTGTAGATGCACGAGGGGCTATGTTCTCAACCTCGATGGCAAGACCTGCAGCAGTAAGTTCATCACTCCTCTGGTTATATGAACTGTGTTACTGTGCTATTAACAACACTGTACTCAACCTCCCCCTCCTGAGATGGCAGTGCCAGTACACCTCTAAAACCTCTGGTTTAAAATATATTACATCTAACAAATAAAGAAATCGTAAACTGTTCATTCAAAATATCAGTTGTTGGAGGACTCAGCAACAGAGTGCTGTGCTCACTGTGTGGGCAGTGTTGAGGAAAACATTTGTAATGTATTTATTTGTTGAATGTGGTGAATATGTGAGTCACTGTTATATATAACAGTGTAGAAGTGTTAATTCCCTGAAAGAATATTAGTATGTGTTGTCCCTTTCTCTCTTCTGCCTTGTTTCTATCTCTGTATCTGATGTGACTAACACCTCTCAGAGATTGACCACTGTGCTCTTGGCGACCATGGGTGTGAACATGAGTGTGTGAACACTGAAGATTCATTTTTCTGTAACTGCCATGAAGGCTACATACTCAGACCTGATAATAAAACCTGCAAAAGTAAGTCTCACCTGCTTCACACTAGAATAGTGTATGCTCTCAGTCTCACCTAATACACAGAAATATAACTTGTATTTAACATTTTACTTAGATTTTAACATACTAGCAGGTCTTGCTTATTGACCTCAACAACTGGGTCTGATCACTTTTACTTACTGCAGAGCTTGATCCATGTTCCCTTGGTAACCATGGGTGTGAGCATGACTGTGTGAACACTGAAGATTCATTTGTGTGTAGATGTCGAGAAGGCTACAAACTCAGACCTGATAACAGAACCTGCAAGAGTAAGTCCATGGCATGCTTCCATGTCTTACTATCAGCTGTGCGGTAACAGATCTTTTGGACATTGCACAGTAATAAGAGGATCTTCTCTATGCATCATGCTGTTTTGGCCCAACGGATTCACATCCCTTTGAATTGATATGTTAGAATGGATGTTTCGTATTAATGCTTATGTGACTGAGGGAAGTTGGACTGCCTTCAAATATACACCTAACTGCCTCTTTTGTAATGGGTCTGACTGTGACTGAGTGTTTTTCCATCCTGGTATTTATATGTTACATAATTTGGATGAGTGTGATTATGAGGTCATGGTTAATCCTGATGCTCCCTCTAGTCCAGGGTGTTCTTTTCCTGGATTAAGAGGAATATTCCATGCTGTTTGACAGTGACAAGCACATGTCGTGAAGGAAGAAAGAGTAGTTCTCGATAAGTAGATAGATGGATATTCATGCACATTATTACCCAATGTTGCATTAAAATGACTGTCTTTGGAACCATGAAGCCTGGAGTAGAAAACACACATTTCCATTATTAATGAGAATTATCCTTATTACTATTTCAACATGACCTGCACCAGGGGCGCAACTTTCACTGGGGAATGGGGGGACATGTCTCCCCCACATTCGGAAATTGCATTTTTGTCCCCACCCCCAGTTTTATCATTGGAATGTGATACAAAACGAGGCAACGGTGTGCTTTAGGACCATGCGGACTCCTCCGAGCGGTCGGGTAGGCTGTTGGGAGTGTTTATCTGACTGGATACATTTTTTTCAAAGAATAATAATAATATGTCCCCGCCACTTCTAAAACCAAAGTTGTGCCCCTGAACGGCACACAGGTCTTCATAATGTTGGGCCATTATTGTAAAATGAGCCAGTTATTAGCCTGTCAGCGACATCGTTTAAGTAATGTAGGCTAGTACTTTCTGCTGCTGTCTTGCCATGGTATAGTTTATTTGGGGCGTCGTGACTTGACAACACTATTTGTCTCTACTATGGCAGAGGCAGTGTGTGGAGATGGAGTGATGGATCTGGTATTTGTAATTGACGGCTCTAAGAGCCTGGGACCGGCCAACTTTGAGCTGGTCAAGCAGTTTGTGAACGGCATCGTGGACTCTCTGGACGTGTCCGGCACGGGCACCCACGTGGGGCTGCTGCAGTACTCCAGTAAGGTCCGCACAGAGTTCATCCTGGGTCAGTATACCTCAGGCCGGGACATCAACAGGGCCGTGTCGCGGATGCAGTACATGGGCAGAGGATCCATGACGGGTGCTGCACTGCGTCACATGTTTGAGTACAGCTTCTCTGCCAAGGAGGGGGCCAGGCCCGACATGCCACGGGTCAGCATCGTGTTCACCGACGGACGATCCCAGGATGATGTGTCGAAATGGGCCACTAAGGCAAAGGATGCTGGTACGGTTTCTTTACGTTGTGTTTGCTGAACTTGATCTGATTGCAGAGCCATTTAAAGAGCCTTTAATAGAGTACCATCTTCTCTTAAAGGAGTCATTCATCCACTTCCTTCTGACCTTTGACCTGCTTCACTGTCCCCAGGTATCACGATATATGCACTTGGTGTTGGTAAAGCCATCGAAGAGGAGCTCAGGGAAATTGCTTCCGAGCCAGATGATAAGCATTTGTACTATGCTGAAGATTTTAGCAACATGGGAGAAATTACAGACAAATTGAAGTCACGGATATGTAAAGGTACCCAATGAATAAAACACACTCTAAAATAACTTTCTTATTAAAGATCCATCACAGCTACACATTATTAATTATTTCTCACACTTTCCTGCACAGTGCACAAATCCTCTCATCTTGAATAAATTATGAATTCTATAAATACAAATACTGAATCAAAAATGTCCCAAAACCCATCTAAAGTCTTAAAACTAATCAGATTGTTTATGAAGGTGGTGCTTATCGACTTCTACATCATGTTTTATACTTAAGCAATAAGGTCTGAGGGGGTGTGGTACATGGCCAATATACCACGGCTAAGGGCTGTTCTTATGCGCAACGCAGAGTGCCTGTATACAGCCCTTAGCCGTGGTATATTGGCAATATACCATAAACCCCCAAGGTGCCTTATTGCTATTATCACACGGCTGTCAGCCAATCAGCATTCAGAGATCGTACCATCCAGTTTATAATGTGTGTTAGATCGATTTTATCTCATGCACTGCATTTCAGGAAATATTTATTGAGGAGCCAGTAAGTGCTTTATGTTCAGGGGAAAAATGCTGTACATCTCTGCCACCTGCAGGTGATTTTATGAAGTACAACAGAAACCATACCATTGGAGGCCTATCATTGTACAGTATATTGTGAGGCTCTGGGAATGAATAATTGTATTGCACTTGATCTGTGTCAGTCTGTTCCTAAAAGACAATCCATACTGTGTCTGTCTGTGAACAGAGAAACCCTCCCCTCAAGATATGTGTAAGTGTGAGAACGTGATGCTCTTCCAGAGGCAGGTCAACGAACAGCTTAGGAGACTGACCCAGAATAATATCCTTTACAGCCCTGTGGTGGTGTGCATACTTTAGATAAGATATTTAATATTGCCATGACATTGAATGCTTTCCAAATGGTACCCTATTACCTGTATAGTGTGCTACTTTTGACTAGAGTCCTATCAGCCCTGGTCAAACATAGTTCACTATAAAGGAAATAGGCTGCCATTTAGGATGCACTCAGTATCTTTAAAAATGTGTTTAATTTAAAATCAATAACTTCCTTAATGTGTAAGTACTTGATGTTGTGTCAAAAAGGATGGAGACCCTTGAGAATCAGCTTGGACACGAATGAAGGACAAAGACATTGTTTTCATCTGTTCGTCCTCAACGGATTCTTCTCAACTGGCCTGCGGTGCAAGAGCATTACTAAACTTCAAGGGATAACTTTAAGCTATTTCAACATGCTACACTGAAATATAATATGGAATATTTTCTACAGTAACTGCTATTTATATTCTGAACAAAACTATGCATTTATGCATGTGGCTGTGGACTGGAGTAAGTGGGGCCAAAAATACTGTATATCTTTGCTACATTCAGTTATCAAAATGTGTTTATTTTTAAAAGTAAAATGTTATTTTGCAGATAACTGCAATTTATAGATCTAAATATAACTCGTATAAGATACAGTACAACATTTTATATGACAAATCAAAGTAAAATCACTTGTTGTGAATAAAATCTCTGTTGATCTTGCTTGTATTGTACTTTGTGGAACACCAAAATGTGTCACAACGTTTTCAAAGAGCGGAAGATCAAATCATCTGTTAGATTAGGATTGAACCCGACAAGGTTTTTGTATAAAACATTAGAAACAAACATAGTGGTCTTACTGCTGCAATTTCCAACCACACCCCCAAGACTGAGCCGAACAATAGCACACACACAGAGATAGTGAGAATAACAAGAGGAGGATTCTCTATCCAGCCCACTACAGTTGGGAGTTCTCTTTCTCCAGTTAATAGACTAGGTCATACAGACCTATCTATAAATTCATCAAGAGACCTCAATACCACACAACTCTACCAACTACAGTAGCTGCCCCACTACTTTATCTGTCTCTGATAACTATTTGCAGGCCTGAGGAAGAATTCTCCATCTGTCCTGCTGTTCCAATAAATGTACAATGCCGATGGTGTGTTCTTTTTCAACCAGGGTAGGAGATTCATGACATTCCAATTCATGTGAATTCTGAATAATCTAACAATGAAATGTTCTGTGTTTATCCTGCTGCATAGATCTAGGCTAGAGTCAGCCGCTCCTTTCCCCCTCCCTGATAGATCAAGCTTCCCTATGGTGTGAACCTGGCTGGCAGGTCTCTGGTCCCTGGATAACACACCGCCAGGGGTACGTCCCAAATGGCACCCTATTCCCTACATAGTGGGCCCTGATCAAAGGTAGTGCACTAAATAGGGAGCCATTTCGGATGCAACCCCGCCAGGCCTTTTGTCTTCCTCTCCCATCCCTTTACAAAGGTCATGTGTTTCCTGGCCAAACACCAGGCTTTGGTGTTGCTTACAGATACACTGTGATCAGAATATAAAACCAGGGTGTGAGATGAATTCAGAGTGGGTTGGAACCTGTCTGTTGAAGTAGGTACGCTACACTGCACCAAGTGGACCTGTGCAGGGCAGGAGCAGCGGGTGCATGGTATTAGCAAGTGGTGAGGTACACTACATGACCAAAAGTATGTGGACACCTGCTCGTCAAACATCTCATTCCAAAATCATGGACATTAATATGTAGTTGGTCCCCCCTTTGCTGTTATAACGGCCTCCACTCTTCTGGGAAGGGTTTCACTAGATGTTGGAACATTGCTGCGGGACTTGCTTCCATTCAGCCACAAGAGCATTAGTGAGGTTGGGCGAACAGCCCGGGCTCGCAGTCAGCGTTCCAATTCCTCCCAAAGATGTTTGATGGAGTTGAGGTCAGGGCTCTGTGCAGGCCAGTCAAGTTCTTCCACACTGATCTCGACAAACCATTTCTGTATGGACTTCGCCTTGTGCACGGGGGCATTGTCATGCTGAAACAGGAAATGGTCTTCCCCAAACTGATCTAAGGCTTGTGTGCCGCTGCTCAGCCATGGAAACCCATTTAATGAAGCTCCCAACTAACAGTTATTGTGCTGACATTGCTTCCAAAGGCAGTTTGGAACTCGGTAGTGAGTGTTGCAACCTAGGACAGAGGATTTTTACACACTTCAGTGGTCCCGTTCCGTGAGCTTGTGTGGCCTACCACTTCGCAGCTGAGCCGTTGTTACTCCTATACGTTTCCACTTCACAATAACAGCACTTACAGTTGACCTGGGCAGCTCTAGCAGGGTAGACATTTGACCAACTGACTTGTTGGAAAGGATGCATCCTATGACGGTGCCACGTTAAAGGTCACTGAGCTCTTCAGTAAGGCGATTCAACTGACAATGTTTGTCTATGGAGAATGCATGGCTGTGTGCCCGATTTTATACACCTGTCAGCAACAGTTGTGGCCGAAATCCACAAATTTTAAGGGGTGTCCACATAGTTGTTTATATAGTGTGGCCTCCCGGGTGGCGCAGTGGTCTAGAGCACTGCATCGCAGTGCTAGCTGCGCCACCAGAGTCTCTGGGTTCGCGCCCAGGCTCTGTCGCAGCCGGCCGCAACCGGGAGGTCCGTGGGGCGACGCACAATTGGCATAGCGTCGTCCGGGTTAGGGAGGGTTTGGCCGGTAGGGATATCCTTGTCTCAGTATGTAAAATGTAATAAAATGTATGCACTCTACTGTAAGTCGCTCTGGATAAGAGCGTCTGCTAAATGACTAAAATGTAAAATGTAAGTGTAGAGTTGTCACATGAGAAATATCAGGGGGAAAAAATACACTGTGAACAGATTTGATACAAGACAGCTTATTTCTTGCAGTATCTTGCATGATGTCGCTAGTTGTGTTGGCATGTGATCAGCTCGCCTTTTGCTTTCATCCAACAAAAACAATACTTCCAATCAACGTTTTGGGTTGATGAATACACACATTTTATTTAAAATTACATACCATGTAAAAGATTACAAACCAAAAATCGTTACAGAAAGGTTATTATAATGATAGTAAAATTGAGCTCAACAGATGACAATGACAGTCAGCTGGTAAGAAATATAAAAACAATAACATTTAAAACTTCAAATGTTTTGCAGGAGACAGCCAGCAAGCCACCTATCAACCGTTGCTCTTCTCTTACCGTCTTAATCACACAATAGAATTTACAACCATAGGAAAACAAAGAAAAAACAAACAGTTAAACTAAAATCAAAAACATCAGTCCTCCTCTTCACCAGTAGTGTTTAACTTCACTAGGGTAGGGGGCAGCATTTGGAATTTTGGATGAAATGCATGCCCAAATTAAACTGCCTGCTTCTCGGGCCCAGAAGATATGATACGCATATAACTGGTAGATTTGGATAGAAAACACTCTAAAGTTTCCAAAACTGTTAAAATAGTGTCTGTGAGTATAACATAACTGATTTGGCAGGCGAAAACCTGAGAAAAAAAAATACTTCCTGAATGGATTTGTTGTTGATTTTGTAGTTTTCTATTCAATGCCATTACAGTATCCATTGACTTAGGACTCAAATTGCAGTTTCTATGCCTTCCACTAGATGTCAACAGTCTTTAGAAATAGTTTCAGACTTGTATTCTGAAAAATGAAGAAGTAAGAGCAGTCTGAATGAGTGGACCCTAAAGTGTCAACAAGAAACCGAGAGAGTGCGTTTCTTGTTTACCTTTTACCTTTTTTGAAATATTATCGATTATTTAGGCTAAAAACAACCTGAGGTTTGAATATAAACATCGTTTGACATGTTTCTATGAACTTTACGGATACAATTTGGATTTTTTTGTCTTCCTGTTTTGACTACGTTTGAGCCTGTGGATTACTGAAGAAAACGCACGAACAAAACGGAGGTTTTTGGATATAAAGAGACTTTATCGAACAAAAGGAACATTTATTGAGTAAATGAATGTCTGTTGAGTGCAACCATATGAAGATCATCAAAGGTAAGGGATTAATTTTATCTCTATTTCTGACATGTGTAACTGTTCTACTTGGCTAGCTACTGTTTGTAATGATTTGTCTAGTGGGCTATGTTCTCAAATAATCGTAAGGTATGCTTTCGCCGTAAAGCATTTTTAAAATCTGACACCGTGGTTGGATTCACAAGAAGTTAATCTTTAAACCTATGTAAAATATGTTTTGTTTTCTGAATTTTTATAATGAATATTTCTGTATTTGAATTTGGCGCCCAGCAGTTTCACTGGCTGTTGAAGAGGTGTGACACTACCGTCTCACGTGCCCAAGAGAGGTTAAGAATCTAACCCCTCTCTTAAAACACATGCACACGTTATGAAACAGACTAGCATTTCAGATTAATAAATCAGCAACTGAACATGCTTCGCTTTTGAAACACAAATGAAAATGGTGTCTACTGACCTTTTTGATCAGAGGTCATGGAGCATGGTGTTAATCACTTTGGAGCAGCCTAGAACTCAACACACCAAGCTGCTGCAGAGAGAGGAAAACACAACCACTGATCTGATCAAAACAACTGTTGATTAGCTGATAAGAGGCTTCTACCTGATTCAGTTAAATGCATGTCTCTGAAAATAATAAGTCTCCATCTTTCAACACGGCTGCATCACATACTGTCTGCAGGCATGAGGACGTACAAACATCCCAACAACTTACACGAAACAACAATTCAACGCTCAACTAACAAGTTGTATGGGGAAAGACTGCTCCTAAGGCCCACCAGTAAATTTTGACTATAACTAATTTTCAGGGGGTAATTTTCATCTTTAAAGTCTAATATAATGGGAGTGTCTCCTTGCCTCGAGACAGTTGTATGCAGGGGTTGGTTTTAATCTGTTTCAGAGTCCTATGTTAGCTAAGAATGTTAGCTACAGTGCAGAGGTTCATGATGAGTTGAGCTCACACTTCAGTACACTGGCCGTCAGGCCTTCGCGACCTCACACTGATGCTGGAGGCCTCAGCCCCAGGGGGGGACCTGTCCTCTGGGCTCTCCCCCAAACGCAGTCTCTGCTCCCGGGGCTCCACTGCCTCCCCATCCCCTTCCTCCTCCTCATCGTCGCTCCAGTCCCCAGACCCATCCACAGAGGTGTTAGGACCAGATGACATGGAGGGTGTGGCGGTGGCCTCCTCTTCCCCCTCCTCTCCCTCCCCGACCTCAGCCCTCTCCGGCGCATCTGTGGGGCTGATGTGGAGCAGGGCCAGGGTGTCTTCCAGGGAGGGGCTGGTGGGGCTGCCAGGCTGGCCCCCCAGAGAGGTGGGAGGCCTGGCAGGAGCAGACAGGACTGTGAAAGCAGCTGGAGCTGCTGCAGCCTGCTGCAGTGAGGCTGCTGAAGTATCAGCCCCGTCTGCAGAGTTCCCTCTCCCTGCCGCAGCGGACCCCTGTGTGCCGCCCTCGGTGTCCAGACGGAGGCCCGCCACCCCTTTCTTGGGAATGTCCACAATGTCCCGTTTTATCTTGCGGCGGCGGCCGTGCTCATTGCGCCGGTACTGCACCATGTTCTCCAGGTCGGCCACGTACAGGAACCCGGCTATCAGCATCTCAGCTGTCTTCTTGCCCTTGGAGAAAGCGTCTTCCAGCTCACGGCTGGTCCTCTCGTCATACTGCCACCAGCCGTTTCTCCCCTCATAGTACCAGGCGTTGTCCCCTGCGGCAGCCCGCCCTCCGGTCTTAAGCTCTTCGGGGGACAGCAGAGTGGGGTGCTCCAGGAAGTCCTCGGGAACCTCCTGTCTACAGAGAGCACAGCGCTTGCTCTGCCAGGACGCCCCTTTCACACACAGGAAACAGAAGACGTGGCGGCAGGGTAGCTGGACAGGGTGGACACAGCTCTGCAGGCAGATGGCACACTCTGGGACAGCCAGGGCAGGTGATGAGCCACTGGAACCAGAGCAGGCAGAATCACCACTCCCCTTCTTACTGGATGGGAGCGAGCTCACAGAGTGGTCAACCTCACCGCAGCTAGCCATCCTTAGGAAGTACTTTGGGTGGGGTGGGGGCAAAGAAAAGAGACCATTATTGACACAAAAGGATGTTAACGCGAACTACTAGCATCATAGTTGCCAAATTAAATCAACCAATACACTGAACAAGTTAAAGCAGTTTATTTAGCTACACACAGGACAGGCAGAGATTCTGTAGGAGCTACTTACTGTAATATCTGCTAATGTTGCCGCTGTAGCATTAGGCTTATTGGTGGTTGTTCAAATGTCTCACTGCCAAAAGGAAACAAAGGTTATAGCACAGATTTTATGTTTTTTTAATTGATAGATGAACTTCCGATTCCGGGAAACACAGTAAACAATACGGGAATGATGATATCAATAGTCGATTGTTTTTGGATAATTGAAACACTATTTTCAACTAAATCATGAAAAGAAGACCGGAACAGGGTCCCGATACCCTAGCTAGTTAACAATGACATGGGGCAAGCTTAGCTAGCTAAAATAAAAAATCTGGGTATATGCTCCTAAAAACCAATGAGGAGATGGGAGAGGCAGGACTTGAGCATCATAAATATAACCAATTATTCTATTTTAGCACCTGGCCATGCAGACCTGCGCGAGCAGTGTGAATGCAATGATTTAATAATATGTATGTCTACATTTATTTTGCAACGCTCACGCACGCAACGCGAGCAGTGTGGTCAGTATGTGAGCTAGCTAACTGACAATACCTGTATCGCGATACTTGTTAGTATCGTGGCAACGAAACAAAACAACTTTCACTTATTTTGGAAAACAGCCCTAATGTTGAAAACAAAACATTATGTTGTCATCCAGTGACACATTTATTTATTATCCAGTGTAATATTTATTTTCTAAGCTACAGCTAACTATTTTACATACAGCTGGTTAGTAAAGGAACAAAGAGTTGAGTTTACTTCATGTTAATTTTCACATAGGAAAAATATCGTGATACAGTCCAACCAAAAACGAAGATTGCTAGCGAACAGTAGGTGTTTTGTTCTTCGAGGTTAAGCCATCGTCAGCAAGGTAGCTAGCTAACGTTGGCTAATCTCTGAGCTAGCAAACTCGACAGCATTCTCCCTTTACATAACATTAACGTAGCTAGCTACGGCCATAATATTGTTATATATTCAGTGTTGTTATTCGCATTGAAACGGCGACAAACTGAAGGTTGGCTAGTCTGCTAACTTTGATTTGAACTAACGTTACCCACCTCCAGGCGGAATCAAAACAATGAGACCTGTTGTATCCAAGTTTCTAGGATTGACAACATAGCTAGCTAACGTTAGCCTGCCGTCTCAGTCGAGAAAGAAAGACAGCGCTAGTCACTTCTCTCTCTTAACCGATACTGTCATTTCGCATGTTAGATTTATCGGTCATTGTGTACCTCTTGTATTGTTAAATATTACATTGATTATAAATCATACACATGTAACTAAATTAGCTGCATAGCGAGAAATGTTATGTTAAACTCACCCGTCTGTTTTCCTCCTTCACAAAAAGAAACGTAGTAAGTTTAGCCTGTTAACGTATGATGACTACGTTTATAGAACGTAATCACGCACATTACAATTTTCTGGAATCAGCGGAGAAGTGCAAAATGAAGTAATTGCAGACCTTAATTCGGGACGTTTCTTAATGTGGGCTTTCCTTGATATCAGAAAACGCCCATTGGTGTTTAACATTGGTCAGTCCACAGATTATTATTATTTTTTTTTTAACCTTTATTTAACTAGGCAGGTCAGTTAATTAAGAACAAATTCTTATCTACAATGACAGCCTACCCCAGCCAAAATGGTGGTCACACCAGATGCTGAATGGTTTTCTGATCCACTCCCCAACTTTTTTTTTAAAGGTATCTGTGAACAACAGATGTAGGTCTGTATTTCCAGTCATGTGAAATCAATAGATTAGGGCCCAATTAATTTATTGATTTCCTTATATGAACTGTAAAGAATATTTGAAATTGGTGCATCTATATTTTTGTTCAGTGTAGTTACACACACAGCACTTTTACCATACAATGTGTTCAACTTGCATATTTGATACACGTTGACTTACATGATCAGACTGTGCATGTTAATTTATGTATACATTATTATCCAACATGTCCTCACCTGGGATTTGAACTCACAACCTCTTGGTTCATATTATTCAGATTTTCCGGCTATGCGACCATGTCTGTGTCAATTATCATCAATTAATCTGATTGATTTGATTTACTTATTTAAGCAATTTTAGATTTTTCTGTGTCTAATGTTGGTGGTGCTTTTGGCTCCCGAGTGGCGCAGCAAAATAAAATACAGAGCAACACATCACGAAGTGTTTTTAGCGGCAAGAAGCCATTGGTTCAAAGTGTCTTCTTTAGCTCCATGAAGTTGAATGCTCCATATAAATTACATTCAAAAAAGTGAGGATCGATTGACGGATAGAGAGTGAGTGTGGAGGCTTCCATCGTACTGCAATATTTTTTTTGCAGGCGTTAGGCCAGGGAGAAGAATGCGCTTCTGACATCGAGATAAATGAAAAACAGATAAATAATTTAAAAGTAAAATAAAAGGAGACGCAGGAATATTTTCTGACAACAGAGTGGACATATTCAAAGCTATTTAATCCAATAATATAGATACCAGACGGCATTCCCAAACCATGTGTATAAAGGCACCAGGTTCATTAAGATGGCACAATGCATCATTAAAAATGTTCATATGATACAGATTACGAGGAGTTTGAAAAATGCTGTGTACAAAATTATAATGGTGATGGTGATCAGGATAACGAGACGATTGTTGAATATTAGACTACACGGGGTCCCAACTAAAACATTGATCCAAACCTGGAAGGTCTCTATTCCACTGAGTATAGAGAGGAAGAGGTTTATAAGAAGTTGACAGTAAATAAATGATACATTTCGGAAACCCTTTGTTTCGATCTTAAACTCAAAATATTTTGCATAGGATGTAGCGTCAAAGCTGACTGCCAAGGAACACCATGAGCCCTAACGGCAGACCTAAATTGTAGATAAAAGAAAAATGATGAGCCAGATAGTTTTAATCTATCTTTAGGATCTTGGAATGAACAAAGGCCGTCATCCCCTAAAATACAGTCGACTCCGTCAACGACACAGACATGGTGTCGTGGCAGGAAGTTTGGAATGCTGTGAACCAAGAGGTTGTGAGTTCAAATCCCAGGTGAATACTAATTACTGTAGAAATTAACATGCACAATGCAATCATGTATGTCAAATATGTTATTGACACAGACGTGGTGGCTGTGAATCAAGAGGTTGTGAGTTTGAATACCATTTACTGTTTAAATGAACATGCACAATGTGATCAGCTGTCAGATATATACATGAAAAGCACTGTGCCGGTAGCTATTTCCACAGCCTCTTTCTGCTGGTAAAATAATACTTTTCTAGTTTACATATGAGACAAAATTGAGAAAACACATTTTAAGTTGACTGAATTTTTGCCTACGTTTTCTCATGTTGAAAAACTAAAAATGAAAAGTTGAGTAAACCAACAAAAAAAAGGGCTGTGGAACCAGTTACTTAACAATATTTAGTTACAGTGTACCCAGCCCTTGAGTTCTCAATTGAATGTATGGACAACAGCTGGATCAATGACTACAATCCCAACACTCTGTTTTAATGTTTAGAAACGTTATTAATCCTTCTAGCAATACGGTTTTATAAACCTTTGGAACTTAATTTTCATGTGAGCGAGAAAGATTCTTTCAATTGTATTATTATTAAATACAAAATATACACTTACTGTGAGCAGTTTTGCAAAGTTGCAACTGGCTGTTTTCACACCACCTCCGCTACCACACATCCTCTCACCTTGCGCTCTCATTTCCATTGGTCCATTCTATTCCACATTTCCGACTGGATCGCATGTATTTCTCAAAATACAACTGGGTGCAACTGTCCTAAACTGCGTATAGTAAGTGTATCTTTTGGATATAATAAAATATTTCTCTATTATATGAAAGTTAAATTCCAAATGTTTCCGAAACTGTATTTGCGTTTAGACAGAGCATTTGTCCAGGGTCGGAGCGTCGGGCCATTCCCCACACAAGGCTAAACGGGACGTACTAATGGCTCAGTGTAATGGAATGGAATTGGAGTCATGAATAAGGGTAAGTAAGGTTGTGGTGGGTTTGATTCAGCATTTCACTGACAGTTCTTTGATTGTCTATGACCATCTATTTAATGCAATTTATGTGAAGGCCTATATAAACTTACAAACAACTGTGTTTAGGATGGATATATCTTCAAAAGACTTGCAAAAACTAAGCAACAGTGAATCTGAAATTAGAAAGGCAGGTCCCCGGAGAGTGTTTATTGATTAGTTGGCGCGATTTCATGCCAGCGTGTCCCGACAATATTTTGGTTATCTCCGATTGTTCTAGCTTCATATGGGAGTAAAGATGTTTGATGTTTTTTAGATTTGTATCACAAACAATTTTGGTGGGGATGAAAGTGTCCAATTCGTCCCTTTAGACCTATAGATGTCCCCTGTAAGACCCTATGATCCATTAACTGTACATGATAAAGACAACATCGTGGTGTCCTTATACTCCTTATAGTGTGCTCTTAAATATTGAGTATGCCTTGATTCTGAAATATATATTTTTTAGGAATTGTCCACTTTTATAATGATTTTCCCCCAAATGGTTTGTGATACAAATAAAATAAAAAAGTGAGAATTGCCAGAGCAATCTGAGATACCAAAAATATTGCCCAAAGATAACAAATGAAAAACAAAGACAAGTACAAACCCATTATAGTTTATTTGACATACAGATGCTTTTGATTTCTGCTCAGGTGGCTTTAGTGAAAGCACAGATCCTGCTTACACAGATAGGCAAACTAGCACTTTGTCCAGGACGCTTCTGAACAAACATGATCAATAATAAGTTGGGAGGAAAACAATGGGGTCCGTCCTCATTCTGTCACAAAATCAATTCAGTCGGTTTGTCTCATATGTTTACTACACATCTGGATGCAGTAACCACATCTGTCTGTCTTTCTGTTAGTGATATCCCATGATAATTTACTCAGCAAAAAACAACAAACAAAAACAAAAAGACATTTAAACAACAACAACAATTCTACATAATGTTACAAATTAAATCTACATTCAAACCAAGACGCAAAGTTTGTTTTTAACTGGGCGGGACCCTTTTAAATAACCGATTCAACAAGCATTTACATTGTCCCGACTCCCAATGACAAACACATCATCATCCCCATACTGTCGCATTTGAATGTCTCACTCCTCTCCTCTCTGTACAGTCCCATCCAATCACAAGAGCAGTTTTGTACATTCCCGTCCAATCAACAGCAGTCTTGGGTCTCTCTGGTCTGATTAAACTAGAGGACAGGACAGGAAGGGGGAGGCGGCCTCTCAGTGGTGTGTGGTGGAGGGGGGCAGGTAGGTAGGTAGGTATGTAGGGGAGAAGTCCTTAGAGTCTGTAGTGGCCCGATCGAGTGACCCCATATCTCTTGTGCATATACAGTATATATTTAAATAATACAGGTAGCAGCAGCACCCCTTCAGCAAGGAGTTGAGGGGGCGAGGGTGACAAAGAGGGGGTGGAGTGAGAGGGCTCCTCCAGGCTTTGTTACTGTTCAGGACCTCCTCCCTCAGGTGAGACAACATGGTCTCTGTTTTGGCCTCTTCGGCGTCTTTGCTCTGTCTTGTTCCTGTTCTCAGAGTCCTCCCGGTCACCTGCCTCCCCCCTCTCCCTCTCTCTGTCCTTCTTCCTCTCCCGCCGGCCTTCCCCCTGGCTGTCCTTGTCCCGGCGGTTGTCCCGATTTCTCCTCTCGCCCCGCCGCTCACCCTTCCTCCCCTTGCCTTGCCCTAGAGATGGAAAAAAACACAGAACAGAAAACACTTGTTAGTCAACAGCTCAGTCTCTCTTTATAATGATTTCTGTTATATTTTCAAGTGATCTACATGATTTTACACAGAGAGCTGGTTGAGGGTCATGGCAGGAGGTGCACTTTCAGATGAGGATATGCAGAATAAGATGAATATGAAGAGAGAATGGGTGTGACGAGGATGTCAAAGATCTCTTTTGCATACCAATTTATCAGTGTGCTCTAGTCTTGGTCATATACCTGCTGGCTGTCCAGGGAGTAACTAATATGGCACAGTACAAACATGTTCCCCCTATTGACCACTAGAGGTTAGCCTTGCATCACAGACAGTGGCCACACCCTGTGAGCAAGGTTAAGTTCAGCTGTTGCAATTCTCCGCTGATAGGCTTTGTCAAAAATAGAAAGCCTTTAAATAAACTTCAGTTTATCTGCTCTTTCGCCATCTCATAAACAAATCAATTTCATGGAATGTTGTAGAGTTTACCACTGGAAGCTGAAAAGCCCCACATCATTAATATATAACACCCCCCACAGAGCGAGAGAGAGAGAGAGAAAAGACAGATCGACAGATTGAAACTGGCCCTATTCGTGTTGTGCTGTCCATGTGTAAGCAGCAGGATTGCGAAACTGCTGAGGTAGGCACGGAGCCTCTCTCTCCCCCTGGCCCCCCTTCAGCCTGTGACCATTAATCAGCCCAGCCGTGCTCTGAGCTCCGCTCCATCCTGACCAGGCAGAGAAGGGCTCGCAGCGCACGCCAGCCCAACGCTGACCCACACATTCCTGGGGTCCAGCCAGTGCGATATAGGGCCCTACCATCCAACTCTGTTTAGTCTTCCCTGGCTCTGGTCTGCAGGAATAATGAAAGCCCACCAGCCTCAAAGGTGAGACAAAACTGGTGCTAGCACTAGTGCTAGCTCTTCCCAGCCGTAATCTGTATCTGAACTATCTGAGCTCAGGGCAGGAGAGGAGGAGAGGCCCCCATACATCCCACAAGGCCAGGCAGATTGTAGGGTGTGTGTGTGTCCATTGTGTGTTTATGGCATGTGTGTGTGTTTGTATGGTGTGTGTGTGTATAGTGCAGTGTGAAAGAGGCATTATTGAAAGGGGTTTGGTGGGTTGCTCTTGCAGCAGGAGTGTAGGGTCCAAACAATGTGTGTGGGTGTAGAGAGGGATAGAGAGAAAGTGAGAGCAAGAGAGTGAGAGATAACTAGAGAGAGAGAGAGAGACTGGAACAGAGACACAGATAGCAAGAGCGTGACAGAGCGAGAGAATGATAGAGAGAGAAATAATGATAGAGACACATACACAGAGAGAGAGAGAGAGATAGATAGAGAGGGAGGGAGATAGATAGAGAGGGAGACAGAGTCACCCAGAGAGACAGGGAGATAGAGACAGACACACACACACAGAGAGAGGGAGACAAAGAGACACACCCAGAGAGACAGGGAGATCGAGAGAGAGACAGGGAGACAGAGACACTCAGAGAGACAGGAAGATAGAGTTAGACACACACACACAGAGAATCAACTATTAAAGACTACCAGAACCAACTGGATTCTCCAATTACCTTGAATGAGCTACAGGACAAAATAAAAACCCTCCAACCCAAAAAGGCATGTGGTGTTGATGGTATTCTCAATGAAATGATCAAATATACAGACAACAAATTCCAATTGGCTATACTAAAACTCTTTAACATCATCCTTAGCTCTGGCATCTTCCCCAATATTTGGAACCAAGGACTGATCACCGCAATCCACAAAAGTGGAGACAAATTTGACCCCAATAATTACCGTGGGATATGCGTCAACAGCAACCTTGGGAAAATCCTCTGCATTATCATTAACAGCAGACTCGTACATTTCCTCAGTGAAAACAATGTACTGAGCAAATGTCAAATTGGCTTTTTACCAAATTACTGTACAACAGACCATGTATTCACCCTGCACACCCTAATTGACAAACAAACAAACCAAAACAAAGGCAAAGTCTTCTCATGCTTTGTTGATTTCAAAAAAGCCTTCGACTCAATTTGGCATGAGGGTCTGCTATACAAATTGATGGAAAGTGGTGTTGGGGGTAAAACATATGATATTATAAAATCCATGTACACAAACAACAAGTGTGCGGTTAAAATAGGCAAAAAACACACAAATTTCTTCCCACAGGGCCGTGGGGTGAGACAGGGATGCAGCTTAAGCCCCACCCTCTTCAACATATATATCAACGAATTGGCGCGGGCACTAGAAAAGTCTGCAGCACCCGGCCTCACCCTACTAGAATCTGAAGTCAAATGTCTACTGTTTGCTGATGATCAGCCTCCTCCCGGGTGGCGCAGTGGTCTAGGGCACTGCATCGCAGTGCTAGCTGCGCCACCAGAGTCTCTGGGTTCGCGCCCAGGCTGGGCTGGGTTCGCGCCCAGGCTCTGTCGCAGCCGGCCGCAACCGGGAGGTCCGTGGGGCGACGCACAATTGGCATAGCGTCGTCCGGGTTAGGGAGGGTTTGGCCGGTAGGGATATCCTTGTCTCAGTATGTAAAAATGTAATAAAATGTATGCACTCTACTGTAAGTCGCTCTGGATAAGAGCGTCTGCTAAATGACTAAAATGTAAAAATGTAAATCTGGTGCTTCTGTCACCAACCAAGGAGGGCCTACAGCAGCACCTAGATATTCTGCACAGATTCTGCCAGACCTGGGCCCTGACAGTAAATCTCAGTAAGACCAAAATAATGGTGTTCCAAAAAAGGTCCAGTCGCCAGGACCACAAATACAAATTCCATCTAGACACCGTTGCCCTAGAGCACACAAAAACTATACATACCTTGGCCTAAACATCAGCGCCACAGGTAACTTCCACAAAGCTGTGAACGATCTGATAGACAAGGCAAGAAGGGAATTCTATGCCATCAAAAGGAACATAAAATTCAACATACCAATTAGGATCTGGCTAAAAATAATTTAATCAGTCATAGAACCCATTGCCCTTTATGGTTGTGAGGTCTGGGGTCCGCTCACCAACCAAGAATTCACAAAATGGGACAAACACCAAATTGAGACTCTGCATGCAGAATTCTGCAAAAATATCCTCTGTGTACAACGTAGAACACCAACTAATGCATGCAGAGCAGAATTAGGCCGATACCCGCTAATTATCAAAATCCAGAAAAGAGCTGTTAAAAACTTCTTGTCAATAGGGGGGCGCTATTTTCACTTTGGAAAAAATCGTGCCCAATTTAAACGGCCTCGTACTCTATTCTAGATCATACAATATGCATATTATTATTACTATTGGATAGAAAACACTCTCAAGTTTCTAAAACTGTTTGAATTATATCTGTGAGTAAAACAGAACTCATTTGGCAGCAAACTTCCAGACAGGAAGTGAAAATTCTGAAAATGGGGCTCTGTTTCAGGGCCTGCCTATTCAACTGGCTTATATTTATCGATATACATGCACTTCATACGCCTTCCACTAGATGTCAACAG
Organism: Salvelinus namaycush; assembly: GCF_016432855.1. NCBI lineage: Eukaryota > Metazoa > Chordata > Actinopteri > Salmoniformes > Salmonidae > Salvelinus > Salvelinus namaycush. The sequence continues at coordinate 55,550,628 of NC_052311.1, forward strand.
GCAGTGGAAGGTGGAATGGGGTGTCTAGCTTGATCTGAGGTCGAATAAGAGCTTTTGGAGTGGCAGGTCAGGAATTTCCTTTCTCTACCTAGGCGCGCGAAGCACCTCGATATTGTCTTCTGATAAGCGTTCGGTTTACACGGCGAATATCTCCTGCTCTGATTTTATTTGATACATGTGATAATAACATCGTAAAGTATGTTTTTTCAACCGAGTTTTATCAGATTATTCAACGTTTATTGGGACTTTTGGAGTTTTCCGTTCTTTGCGTAGAGAGAAGATGGGAACGTTATCAAGCTTGGCTAGCATTGTGGCGCGAATTCGACAGAAGAAAAGGACATTCTAAAACCAAACAATGATTTATTCTGGACCAAGGACTCCTTGTACAAGATTCTGATGGAAGCTCAGCAAAAGTAAGAACAATTTATGATGTTATTTCGTATTTCTGTGGAAAATGTTGATTCCTATTCTCTGCCGTTTTGGCGAGCGCTGTCTCGCAATAACGCAAGCTGTTTGTTATGGTAAAGTTATTTTTAAAAATCTAACACGGCGGTTGCATTAAGAACCAGTGTATCTTTCATTTGCCATACAACAAGTATTTTTATGTAAAGTTTATGATGAGTTCTTTGGTCAGATTAGGTGAGTGTCCAAAATATCTCTGGAGATTCTGGTGAATCGATGCTACGTATTCACAATGTATAATCAGGATTTGTAGCTCTAAATATGCACATTTTTGAACAAAACATAAGTGTATTGTATAACCTCATGTTATAAGACTGTCATCTGATGAATTTGTTCAAGGTTAGTGATTCATTTTATCTCTATTTTGTCGGTTTTGTGCAAGCTATTTTTGCGGGGAGTAAATTGCGTTGTGTGTTTGGCTACTGTAGTGAGCTAATAGAAATATATATTGTGTTTTCGCTGTAAAACACTTAAAAAATCGGAAATATTGGCTGGATTCACAAGATGTTTATCTTTCATTTGCTGTACACCATGTATTTTTCATAAATGTTTTATGATGAGTATTTAGGTATTTCACGTTGCTCTCTGTAATTATTCCGGCTGCTTCGGTGCTATTTGTGATGGTGGCTGCAATGTAAAACTATGATTTATACCTCAAATATGCACATTTTTCGAACAAAACATAAATGTATTGTATAACATGTTATAAGACTGTCATCTGATGAAGTTGTTTCTTGGTTAGTGACTAATTATATCTCTATTTGGTCGGTTTTGTGATAGCTACCTATGCGGTAGAAACATGGTGAAAATATGCGGTTGAGTCTTTGGCTATTGTGGTTAGCTAATAGAAATACATATTGTGTTTTCGCTGTAAAACATTAAAAAAATCGGAAATGATGGCTGGATTCACAAGATATTTATCTTTCATTTGCTGTATTGGACTTGTGATTTCATGAAAATTATATTATATGATATCCCTGTCCCGTTAGGCTAGGCTATGCTAGTCAGCTTTTTTGATGAGGATGCTCCCGGATCCGGGATGGGTATCACTGAAAGGTTAAATTCTACAACCGCCTAAAAGGAAGCGATTCCCAAACCTTCCATAACAAAGCCATCACCTACAGAGAGATGAACCTGGAGAAGTGGCCTCCCGGGTGGCGCAGTGGTCTAGGGCACTGCATCGCAGTGCTAGCTGCGCCACCAGAGTCTCTGGGTTCACGCCCAGGCTCTGTCGCAGCCGGCCGCAACCGGGAGGTCCGTGGGGCGACGCACAATTGGCATAGCGTCGTCCGGGTTAGGGAGGGTTTGACCGGTAGGGATATCCTTGTCTCAGTATGTAAATATAATAAAATGTATGCACTCTACTGTAAGTCGCTCTGGATAAGAGCGTCTGCTAAATGACTAAAATGTAAAAAATGTAAATGTAAGAGTCCCCTAAGCAAGCTGGTCCTGGGGCTCTGTTCACAAACACAAACACACCCCACAGAGCCCCAGGACAGCAGCACAATTAGACCCAACCAAACGATGAGAAAACAAATAGATAATTACTTGACACATTGGAAAGAATTAACAAAAAAACAGAGCAAACGTGAATGCTATTTGGCCCTAAACAGAGAGTACACAGTGGCAGAATACCTGACCACCGTGACTGACCCAAACTTAAGGAAAGCTTTGACTATGTACAGACTCAGTGAGCACAGCCTTGCTATTGAGAAAGGCCGCCGTAGGCAGACATGTCTCTCAAGAGAAGACAGGCTATGTGCACACTGCCCACAAAATGAGGTGGAAACTGAGCTGCACTTCCTAACCTCCTGCCCAATGTATGACCATATTAGAGACACATATTTCCCTCAGATTACACAGATCCCACAAAGAATTTGAAAACAAACCCAATTTTGATAAACTCCCATATCTACTGGGTGAAATTCCACAGTGTGCCATCACAGCAGCAAGACTTGTGACCTGTTGCCACAAGAAAAGGGCAACCAGTGAAGAACAAACACCATTGTAAATACAACCCATATTCATGCTTATTTATTTTCCCTTGTTTACCTTAACCATTTGTACATTGTTACAACACGGTATATATACATAATATGACATTTTTTATGTCTTTATTCTTTTGAAACTTCTGTATGTGTAATGTTTACTGTTAATTTGTATTGTTTATTTCACTTTTGTATATTATCTACCTCACTTGCTTTGGCAATGTTAACACATGTTTCCCATGCCAATAAAGCCCCTTGACTTGAATTGAATTGAATTGAGAGGGAGACAGAGAGAGAGAGAGATAGAGAAACAAGGAGAGAAACACACCCAGAGAGACAGGGAGAAAGAGAGAGAGACAGGGAGATAGAGACACACACAGAGAGAGAGAGAGAGAGAGAGGGAGACAGAGAGAGACACACAGAGAGACATTGAGATAGATAGAGAAACAAGGAGAGACAGGGAGACAGAGAGAGACACACAGAGAGACATTGAGATAGATAGAGAAACAAGGAGAGACAGGGATACAGAGAGAGACACACAGAGAGACATTGAGATAGATAGAGAAACAAGGAGAGACAGGGAGACAGAGAGAGACACACAGAGAGACATTGAGATAGATAGAGAAACAAGGAGAGACAGTGAGATAGAGAGAGACACACCTATAGAGACAGGGAGATAGAGAGAGACACACCCATAGAGACAGGGAGATAGAGAGAGATACAAGGAGATGGAGACAGAGAGAGATACTCAGAGAGACAGAGAGACATACAGAGATAGACAGGGAGATAGAGAGACAGACATATATATATATTATACAGTATATAGATAGAGAGAGAGAGACAAAATGTCAAAAATAGAAAACAATTAGAGAGTGCCATTTCCCCAAATTTGAAACCCTTATTCAAGGTTTCAAAGACCTCTCTGATGAGAGTAGGCTACCCGTCCTGTTGGGGGAGGACGCAGAGAGCTGTGGGTTGGCAGCGCACTACATTGCTGCCTGCCATAAGATGAGGGAGTGTCTGACAGACCAATCAACCTGCACATGTCCTCTACTGTATGTTTATTGTTATTGTTCAATGTATGGTTATTCTCCCTTGGTTATTGTTGTTACTGTTGTCCCGTTGACACTTTTGATTCTTATTTTTTAAATAATGTAAATATCCAAAGTAAGCTTTGGCAATATGTACATAGTTACATCATGCCAATAAAGCGAATTGAATTGAGAGAGCGAGAGAGAGAGAGAGAGAGAAAGAGGGAGACGCAGAGAGAGACAGGGAGTTAGAGAGAGATACACACACACAGAGAGACAGGGAGATAGATAGAGAAACAAGGAGAGAGAGGGAGATAGAGACAGGGAGATAGAGAGAGACACACACACACACACAGAGAGAGAGACAGGGAGATAAAGAGAGAGAAAGAGGGAGATGGAGAGAGAGACAGGGAGACAGAAAGAGACACTCAGAGAGACAGAGAGATAGAGAGACACACACACACACACACACACACATACAGAGACACACAGAGAGACAGGGAGATAGATAGAGAAACAAGGAGAGAGAGAGGGAGATGGAGACAGGGAGACAGAGAGAGACAGTGAGATAGATAGAGAAACAAGGTGTGTGAGAGAGAGACAGGGATATATGGAGTTAGAGAGAGACACACCCAGAGAGACAGGGAGAAAGAGAGGGAGACAGAGACACTCAGAGAGACAGGGAGATAGAGAGAGACACACACACACACAGAGAGAGGGAGACAGTGAGATAGATAGAGAAACAAGGAGAGAGAGAGAGACAGGGAGACAGGGAGATAGAGAGAGATACACACAGAGAGACACAGGGAGATAGAGAGCGATACAAGGAGATAGAGAGAGAGACAGGGAGACAGAGAGACACACAGAGAGAGACAGGGAGATATAGAGAGACAAGGAGATAGAGAGAGGGACAAGGAGATATAGACAGAGACACAAAGAGAGAGACAGTGATATACTATATACAGTTGAAGTCTGAAGTTTACATACACCTTAGCAAAATACATTTAAACTCAGTTTTTCACAATTCCTGACATTTAATCTAATTAAAAATTCCCTGTCTTAGGTCAGTTAGGATCACCACTTTATTTTAAGAATGTGAAATGTCAGAATAATAGTAGAGAGAATGATTTATTTCAGCTTTTATTTCTTTCATCACATTCCCAGTGGGTCAGAAGTTTACATACACTCAATTAGTATTTGGTAGGATTGCCTTTAAATTGTTTAACTTGGGTCAAACGCTTCGGGTAGCCTTCCACAAGCTTCCCACAATAAGTTGGATGAATTTTGGCCCATTCCTCCTGACAGAGCTGGGTCAGGTTTGTAGGCCTCCTTGCTCGCACACGCTTTATCAGTTCTGCCCACAAATTTTCTATAAGATTGAGGTCAGGGCTTTGTGATGGCCACTCCAATACCTTGACTTTGTTGTCCTTAAGCCATTTTGCCACAACTTTGGAAGTATGCTTGGGATCATTGTTCATTTGGAAGACCCATTTGTGACCAAGCTTTAACTTCCTGACTGATGTCTTGAGATGTTGCTTCAATATATCCACATAATTTTCCTTCTCATGATGCCATCTATTTTGTGAAGTGCACCAGTCCCTCCTGCAGCAAAGCACCCCCACAACATGATGCTGCCACCCCCGTGCTTCACGGCTGGGATGGTGTTCTTCGGCTTGCAAGCCACCCCCTTTTTCCTCCAAACATAACTATGGTCATTATGGCCAAACAGTTCTATTTTTGTTTCATCAGACCAGAGGACATTTCTCCAAAAAGTACGATCTTTGTCCCCATGTGCAGTTGCAAACCTTAGTCTGGCTTTTTTATGGCGGTTTTGGAGAAGTGGCTTCTTCCTTGCTGAGCGGCCTTTCAGGTTATGTCGATATTGGACTCATTTTACTGTGGATATAGATACTTTTGTACCTGTTTCCTCCAGCATCTTCACAGCGTCCTTTGCTGTTGTTCTGGGATTGATTTGCACTTTTCGCACCAAAGTACGTTCATCTATAGGAGACAGAATGTGTCTCCTTCCTGAGCAGTATGATGGCTGCGTGGTCCCATGGTGTTTATACTTCCGTAATATTGTTTGTATAGATGAACGTGGTACCTTCAGGTGTTTGGAAATTGCTCCCAAGGATGAACCAGACTTGTGGAGGTCCACATTTTTTTTCTGAGGTCTTGGCTGATTTCTTTTGATGTCAAGCAAAGAGACACTGAGTTTGAAGGTAGGCCTTGAAATACATCCACAGGTACACCTCCAATTGACTCAAATGATGTCAATTAGCCTATCAGAAGCCTCTAAAGCCATGACATAATTTTCTGCGATTTTCCAAGCTGATTAAAGGTACAGTCAACTTAGTGTATGTAAACTTCTGATCCACTGGAATTGTGATACAGTGATTTATAAGTGAAATAATCTGTCTGTCAACAATTGTTGGAAAAATTACTTGTGTCATGCACAAAGTAGGTGTCCTAACCATGTCCTAACCGACTTGCCAAAACTATAGTTTGTTAAGAAGATATTTGTGGAGTGGTTGAAAAACGAGTTTTAATGACTCCAACATAATTGTATGTAAACTTCCGACTTCAACTGTATATATATATATTTATATATATAGAGAGAGAGAGAGAGAGAGAGAGAAAGAGGGAGATAGAGAGAGACACACAGAGAGAGAAAGGTAGATAGCGAGAGAGACACACAGAGAGAGACAGGAAGATAGAGAGACAGAGAGAGACAGGGAGATAGAGAGAGAGACACACACAGACAGAGAATGATAGAGAGAGAATGATAGAGAGAATGAGAGAGGATTATTTACAGAGAGAATGACAGAGAGAGAAAGAGATGAGCAGCATTCTGAATCTGACTCTGCCCCCCATCCCACCCCACCTCTGGCTCTTTCAACACAGGAAGTTCCCTCTACACACATTGTTTTGTTTGTCATAACCATTTAAAGATAAGCGGCTCAGTCATAATCTCTGGGTTTCCTAAAACCCAAGGCACAACTTTATCTAGGCTCGTGTTGAGGTGATTACTGGGTATGTTTATCAGAGAAGGCTTTTGTCTGTCTGAACTGTGTCTATGAATTCTATAAACTGTCCAGCAATGCAGTGGACCCGAAGGAGACACTTGAATTAAAACACTCTCAACAGAGATTTAGCACATTCTTACCAGCATGGTCATCACCGCTACACTGCAGTGGATGACTGGCAGTGTTTTTTGGAATGGTTTGTGTGTGTGTGTGTATGGGGGTGCGGCTATTGTAAAACTAATATTTTGATGAGACGTGTGTCCACATAAAGTATGATCAGGTTCAGGCATGTGGTTTATATAAACTGTAAAATAGAACTGTGAAAAATGACTGTAAAAGTAATATCAACAGAGCTGGATTATAAGATTACTGTAACTAAGGACAGCTTTCAAAAGTGTTGCAACTTCACAAGAGTTTATGCAAGTGCTTGGCTTTCACGTTGCTTAGCCCTAGCTACATATCTCAGCTGAATTGATACTTTCATTGAACTGTCACCTGGCATTGATTATTTACCATTTTAACATAGAGTTGGTGTGAAAAGGGGAGAGATAGACAGAGAAAGAAAAGGAAAGAGAGGTGCGTGTAAGAAAACAGCTGAAATTGTCTCTCGGATCACCCTCCAACACACACTCCTATGCAGTGCATTTACACTGATAACCCTACAGTGCATTGGTTGCATAAAGTACTAGACATCATGCTGCTCAGTGCTCAGCACTCTTCACTGGAGTGTTAGGGTGCCTGTGTGTGCATGCGGGGAAACAGTTTGGCCCGCTGTCAGAGAGGGGATGTGCAGGAGCATAATTAGTCTAATGACGCAGAGGGGGCAACATCCTCCATGGCAGGCACACTGTCGTCCAGGGGGCTTTTGGCGGGAGCCAGGCTGAGATTAAAGGCTCTGAGCTGTCCCACAGGAGAAATGCCCGGAGCTTTGAAGGCTACGGGACGCCTGTCCCGCTCCCCCTCACTGGGGGACGGGAGGGGGCTACCTTCTAGCTGGGTTAGATAGATAGGGGAACGGTGGTTTGGAGGTCAAATTAGCCAACGTTGTTAACACAAAGGAGACAGCAGGCAGGTGGTCAAGGACATGTATGTAAACATTTACGACCACCAAGCATGTTGAAGGAGGCGGAGGAGGACACTGTACACTGAAATGACATGACACCTCCGGCTACTGTAGCTCAACAGAGCTTACTAGAGATGAAACGACCAAATCAGAGTTGTGTTAAAGAGGAAGAGTGAAAGTGAGGGTTCTTGCCCCGTGATTCATTCAGTGACATTCCATATTTCTCTATGTACTGGACCTGTTTAAAGTCCAGCTCCTGTTGTCATTTTTGTGGATAAGGAGCGTAAAACCTCCTTGATTCATATTGAGACTTCCTGCTCTCTGATTCATAAGGAGGGGGAGGACTGGGGGTGACATGGAGGTTACAACGTTCTGTTTAAAAACAGAAAAGACAGATGGAGAGAGCCAAACGAGAAGAAGTTAGAAAACAACAGCCATTAGGGAGAGCTGGAGGGAGCGGGGAAGAGAGAGAGGCAGGGGGAGAAAAGAAGCAGGGGGAGAAAAGAGGCAGGGGGAGAAAAGAGGCAGGGGGAGAAAAGAGGCAGGGGGAGAAAAGAGGAAGTTGGAGAAAAGAGGCAGGTGAGAAAAGAGGCAGGTGAGAAAAGAGGCAGGGGGAGAAAAGAGACAGGTGAGAAAAGAGGCAGGGGGAGAAAAGAGGCAGGTGACAAAAGAAGAGATAGAGAAAAAGAGTGAGAGCTCTTTCTAGAGAAAGACGAAACTTGGCTGGAGAAATAACAAATAAACCTGGTCTGGGGATGGACGGAGGTCCTTGGGGAGCGATGGAGGGAAGATGGAGGGGTGAAGGGATAGAGGGAGGAGGATGTATCAGTGTCTGAGGGGCTGGTGGGGATTAGTGCGAGCTGGCGGAGGTCGGACCAGTGACCCCGTGGCGTATGCGGAACGTAAACACGGAGCGGAGGGGACGCTCCAGAGCAGATAATTAGCTCTGCTCACTGGATGTTCCAGGAGCCGGCCGGCCCGGCCGGGGGAAGCAGCTGGGTAATCACACACAGGGCAAGGTCGATAACCGTGTGTGTGTGTGTGTGTGTGTGTGTGTGTGTGTGTGTGTGTGTGTGTGTGTGTGTGTGTGTGTGTGTGTGTGTGTGTGTGTGTGTGTGTGTGTGTGTGTGTGTGTGTGTGTGATAACCAGGCCTCGGCCTGCAGTGTGTAACACGCACCCACCCACCTACAGCTCTGGCCTGCCTCCACCCCGCTCAGGCCCGCCAGGCGGATCAACACAGCACCGACTCCACACTAAGCCCCCCACTCCACCACGGGACAGGGGAACAGGAGCCCCATTCAGGAGGAAGGAGGGGTGGTGTGTTTTCTTTGGGTGTGCAAGAGAGAGTATCAGCAGGGCGGCGAAAAAGGGGAGAAAGAGAGAAAGACGACAGACAGGGGGCGGAGCAGAGGCCACATTTCACAGCCTAAATGACAGATTCAACCCAACCAGGACTCTTTACAAATGACCGCCTATGGTTTTTAAAGGGACAAGTTGATGCGGGTGTGTATTCAGATCTGTGTGTGTGTTGGCAGCTGCTGTTATTAGTCTAAACTAATGCTGATTCCCCTCGTCGCCTCATGGCTACCCAAGGGAGGATGTTTGAGGAGTCGGTGTTTATCTGCTTCACAGTAAACTTTTCTGCTGAATCACTACTGAGGGGTTGTGTTTGTGCTGTAAGTAAGGCTGCCTGGAGGCCCTGGGGCGCTGGGGCCTGGTGGGCTGAGGAGCCGAGGGCCTGGGGCGCTGGGGCGCTGGGGCCTGGTGGGCTGAGGAGCCGAGGGCCTGGGGGGCTCGGGGGCTGATTTCATTAGAAATCATCAGATCAATGTTTACGTGGAAAATCAAGTGTTTTGACATTTTTTGCCTTTGTAGCAACAACACACAGGCATTTCACCATTATCCACTAACCACAATGCATTTCACCATTATCCACTAACCACAATGCATATCCTTAAAGTCAACAATTCAGGTCCCTTAAGGAGAGGAGAGGAGTGGCAGATGACTGACCAGTCATTTCAGATTATAGTCTAGAGACAAAGTTGGTTCTGGAACGCTAGCCTACAACTGTACTCACAATGGAGATAGTGACCTGTCCTACTACTGATGATCACCGTATAGTTATTATAGTATTTACCTGGACATCGCCTCCTCTTGAGGACACACTCTTTCTTTTCCCAGATGGGGGGACAGGGTTTTCCGTAGGCGGAAGGGATCTGGACAACTTCCCGGGTCCTCGTCTCCTCACCCCATTTAAATCCACAGGTTTTCCCTGACCGGGAGCAGGGGCTCCACTCGCCCCACTCACCCACCGTGCAGTGCACTGCACAAATGATTAAGAAAGAGGGGGAGACACAAGAGTCCAAAGATATTCACAACCAAAATTCACGTATAGAAGGGCAAAGACACTGTAAAGCATTTGAAGTAAACACCAGTGGAGGCTAGTGCCACTAAATCGGAGGTTGGGCTTATTGTTTTGGCTGGATACTAAACACACCATGTGTTTGATGTGTTCCATATCTTTCCATTCCGGCCCAATGAGCACATCCTCAAATTTCCCCACCAGCCTCCACTGGTAAACACTCTCTCCTCCTTGTTCTGGAGCTCACCTTGAAGGGAACACTCCATGAGTTTGTCGTTTGGTTCAAACTCGTCTGGACAGACGTGGTGACACTTCCCCAGCAGCAGGTACAGGCCTGGTCTGCACCTTGTACATGTGTCATTGATCAGACAGGCATCACAGTCCGCAGGACACTCTGAAACACCAACAGATACATAATATTACACCTGCACTGGAGTCAAATCACATCAACACACACAACAAAGACCTTTACAATTACATTTAACTGAATTCTTCCATTCTAAGAAAACCAAATGCAATATGATATGCTATTTTAATTCCACATTTTACATCATGTGATTGAGACATAGAAACAAATATGTAACACTAATACACTACACTAGCCCCCTCTTTGTAACGTGTCTAACACCAACACCATCAGTACTTAATAATATTGTATTAGTCTAATATTCTACTCACTGGGAACACATTCCCTTTGTGTGTCGCTGCAGACCAGGCTCTCTGGGCAGCTCTCCTGACACTTGCCCAGGTGGAGATAGTACCCCGCTCGGCACCGCATGCAAAGGTTCTTATTGAAGCAAGAATCACACTCCGGCCTGCACTCTGAAACACCCAGTCAGTCAGTCAACAGCCTGCACGTTTATGTTGCTCTTGAAGTGGTTTGTTGAACATGCAGTATGTTAGAATGAGCAGCACTCTAAAACAGGACAATTGGCTGTACATAGAAGCACATCTCTTTATGAGATTTTAGTGTACAAAATAATAGAAGATCATGCATTTGGAGTGACTGGCATGCAGTGCTACCAAATAGACTTAATACATACACTAAAACACAGATTAAGCCTAGTCCTGGACTAAAAAGCATGTTCAATGGAGATTCTCAGTTGAAATAGCTTTTAAGTCTAGGACTAGGCTTAATCTGTCTATGTAAACCAGCCCTGTAAACCGTCCCTTAGTGTAAAAGTAGAGGTAGGCTATAACCGTCTTTGGTAATAGCCATGCAACTTACTTGTGCATGTGTTTCTGTCTGGCGAGCGGGTGCCGTAGAAACCGCTGGGGCAGGAGGGCAGACACACCCCGATCTGCCTCATCCCATTTCTCTCCAGGAAGATAAAGAGGCGGGGCTTACAGGACAGACAGCCATTGTAATCAGAGCAGGTCAGACAGCCTCCCTGGCACCCTGAGCTCACCCCTGGGATCTCTGCAGGCAAGACGGAGGGAGATGATGTGGCACAGAAGGACAAAAGTCAGTTTAGACATTTTACTTCGTATGTGTCTCAAATGGCACAACATTGACTTTATAGTGCACTGCAGAAGTAGTGCACTATATAGGGAATAGGTTGCCATTTGGGACGCAACAATACAATCAGTTAGCACAGGGGCCTTCAACCTGTTTTGGATACTGTACCACCTCAATCACATTTTGATCTGCCTGAGGTATCCCCTCCTCCTGTACAACTGATCGTTAGGCATATGGGTCCTTTCCAAGTACCCTGTGTACAGGCCAGGTTGGTAGGTACCCTCACGGGGTACTGCTACCCAAAGATGAGAAGCATTGATTAAGCAAAGACTCTTACCCAGAGTGCCTTATAATAACATAAGTGTATTGAACTAAAGTAACTGAGACAACAACATGATCATTGCAAAAGGCATTGTCTTGTGGCATCACTCCTACGTGACGCTCGTCCCTCAACTGACATGGTACTGTATCTGACTTTAACAATATGAAAAAGGTGCATCATCACCCAGCCACACTAAACAAACCAACAATGGTGGAACAGAGGAACATCCCTCAACATGTTGTTACACCATCATTTACATTCAATAGAACTAATGTGGAACTGGAGATATCCTACGTTTTTAATAGAATCGACAATGCCAATCCAAGTTATAGTTTAAATATATTACTGCGGCAGTGAGACAGATGAAGGTGTTAACCAACACTGCAACTCAACACATTACAAGTCAACATATCCTCTACCCCTTAATCTCTCTGTCTCTCTCTGTCTCTCTGTCTCTCTGTCTCTGTCTCTGTCTCTCTCTCTCTCTCTCTCTCTATGCCAATTAAATAAAGAGGGACTACTGCTTACATTTAAACAAATATAGCTCTTCAGACTATATGAACTGTGTGTAGTCTTCTAAATTGTGTGCATGAAGTTGTGTAGAATTGTATTAAAGTAATGACTTCTATCCTACTAGCGCAACGAGGATACCAAATAGCTGGTTGGTGACAAAATGCTACAGATTTACATATTTTTCTGGGAACAGTGACCAGAGAAGAAGTCAATAATAAACATGACAGGCAACAAGCCGCGCACTTCTTATTCTCGCTCTCTCCGCAGAAGGAGTACAGTTTATTCATTGTACTATGACTAAAAGGACGACACAATTTGGCTAAATTATCAATATTCAGACAGACCTCCAGCTGACTGTCTGGCCATGACACTGCGAACACAGCCAAATGAGTAAGATGAGTAATCGGCACTGGCACTGACAACTTTGCAACATGTCTCAAATTCATCTTCATTATGTTCCGTGTTGAAGATAAGCCTATCTGTCGACCCACATGGTTCACCGGGTCGACTGTGTTAGAAACAGGGAAAGGCTGAGCTTTCATTCTTTTACATTTTTTAATTTCACCTTTATTTAACGAGGTAGGCCAGTTGAGGACAAGTTCTCATTTACAACTGCGACCTGGCCAAGATAAAGCAAAGCAGTGCAACAAAAACAACACAGTTACACATGGGATAAACAAGCGTACAGTCAATAACACAATAGAAAAATCTGTATACAGTGTGTGCAAATGAAGTAAGGAGATAAGGCAATAAATAGGCCAATAGTTGTGAAGTAATTACAATTTAGCAATTTACACTGGAGTGATATGTGTGTAGATGAGGATGTGCAAGTAGAAATACTGGTGTGCAAAAGAGCAGAAAAACTAAAACAAATATGGGGATGAAGTAGGTAGTTGGCTGGATAGGCTATTTACAGATGGGCTGTGTACAGCTGCAGCGATCGGTAAGCTGCTCTGACAGCTGACGCTTGAAGTTAGTGAGGGAGATATAAGTCTCCAACTTCAGTTATTTTTGCAATTCGTTCCAGTCATTGGCAGCAGAGAACTGGAAGGAAAGGCGGCCAAAGGAGGTGTTGGCTTTGGGGATGACCAGTGAAATATACCTGCTGGAGCGCGTGCTACGGGTGGGTGTTGTTATGGTGACTAGTGAGCTGAGATAAGGTGGAGCTATACCTAGCAAAGACTTATAGATGACCTGGAGCCAGTGGGTTTGGTGACGAATATGTAGCGAGGTACCAGCCAACGAAAGCATACAGGTCGCAGTGGTGGGTAGTATATGGGGCTTTGGTGACAAAACTGATGGCACTGTGATAGACTGCATCCAATTTGCTGAGTAGAGTGTTGGAGGCTATTTTGTAAATGACATCGCCGAACTCAAGCATCGGTAGGATAGTCAGTTTTACGAGGGTATGTTTGACAGCATGAGTGAAGGAGGCTTTGTTGCGAAATAGGAAGCCGAGTCTAGATTTAACTTTGGATTGGATATGCTTAATGTGAGTCTGGAAGGAGAGTTTACAGTCTAGCCAGACACCTAGGTACATGTAGTTGTCCAAATATTCTAAGTCAGAACTGTCCAGAGTAGTGATGCTAGTCGGGCGGGCGGGTGCGGGCAGCAATTGGTTGAAGAGCATGCATTTCGTTTTACTTGCATTGAAGAGCAGTTGGAGGCCACGGAAGGAGTGTTGTATGGTATTGAAGCTCGTTTGGAGGTTTGTTAAAACAGTGTCCAAAGATGGTGTCGTCTGCGTAGAGGTGGATCAAAGAATCACCCGCAGCAAGAGCGACATCATTGATATATACAGAGAAAAGAGTCGGCCCGAGAATTTAACCCTGTGGCACCCCCATAGAGACTGCCAGAGGTCTGGACAACAGGCCCTCCGATTTGACACACTGAACTCTATCTGAGAAGTAGTTAGTGAACCAGGCGAGGCAGTCATTAGAGAAACCAAGGCTGTTGAGTCTGCTGATAAGAACACAGTGATTGACAGAGTCGAAAGCCTTGGCCAGGTCGATGAAGACGGCTGCACAGTACTGTCTTTTGTCGATGGCGGTTATAATATCGTTTAGGACCTTGAGCATGGCTGAGGTGCAACCGTGACCAGCTCGGAAACCAGATTGCATAGCGGAGAAGATACGGTGGGATTCTAAATGGTTGGTGATCTGTTTGTTCACCTGGCTTTCGAAGACTTTAGAAAGGCAGGGCAGGATGTATATAGGTCTGTAACAGTTTGGGTGTAGAGTGTCTCCCCCTTTGAAGAGGGGGATGACCGTGGCCGCTTTCCAATCTTTAGGAATCTCAGACGATACGAAAGAGAGGTTGAACAGATTAGTAAAAGGGGTTGCAACAATGGCGGCGGATAATTTTAGGAAGAGAGGGTCCAGATTGCCTAGCCCAGCTGATTTGTAGGGATCCAGATTTTGCAGCTCTTTCAGAACATCAGCTGTCTGGATTTGGGTGAAGGAGATGCGGGGGGGGGGGGGCTTGGGCCAGTTGCTGCGGGGGGTGCAGGGCTGTTGGCCGGGGTTGGGGTAGCCAGGTGGAAAGCATGGCCAGATGTAGAGAAATGCTTATTGAAATTCTCGATTATCGTGGTAAAAATCAGTGGTGACAGTGTTTCTTAGTCTCAGTGCAGTGGGCAGCTGGGAGGAGGTGCTCCTATTCTCCATGGACTTTACAGTGTCCCAAAACATTTTGGAATTAGTGCTGTAGGATGCAAATTTCTGTTTGAAAAAGCTAGCCTTTGCTTTCCTAACTGACTGTGTGTATTGGTTCCTGACTTCCCTTAAAAGTTGCATGTTATGACTGATGGTAGGATTAGAAAGGGATTGCAAAACTGCCTGTCTGTAGGCCTATACATCCTACTCAGATAGCAAGCCGTGTGTCAGAGACATTTCCATAGGCTCAGAAAAAAGCCCTGCCAGAATGTGAATAACATCCCATTTCTCTGTTGGTTGGTGTGGAGGTTGGCCCCTGCTCAGGTTGAAGTTATTAACATTTTATGTACGCAAAATGTTTACAGGAAAGTGTTTTTACTACTAAGTGTTTTTACAAAATGTTGGTCTCCAGGTTAAAGTCCTGCATACATGTGTCCAGTCTCTGCTATAAGGAGGCTATAAAATACCCAGGGTAGGACAGTGTCTTTGAAGGAGGGATAGTGTCATCACAGTATGTGAGAAGTCTACAGACAAATGGGGAACTGAGCAGCGCCCCATTACCATAAACTGTCATCTTGGACTGGGCACAAGTGAAAACTCATGCGTCCTGACTGCTGCTGCTGATTTAAGCCATGTGTGACTGACTTGTAGGGCAGCATGTCAAATGGCTTAACGCTCAACTCTTGTTGAATTACAGAGCTTGACCTCAGAGGACGGTGGAGATGAGGACAGACTGGCTGAGAGGAGAAGAGGTTGGGTATATACTAGGACTACCAGCAGGAGCTGCAAGTGAGTACCTGACTGAGGAAATATATAGCCATTTCACACTACTGAGCCAAGATGAATTGAGCTGTATTGTGCCTGGTTATGCATCTACTGTACCATAGTTGCTGGAACCATGCAGGAAAGGACATGTGAAAAGATCATATCTGAGCCAGCACATTATGGTTTGGTTTGGCACGATGTGAAAAGGGTACTAGCGGGTGGCTCTGGATTACTTTAAACCAGGGGTGCTCAAAATTTTGGGGTTGGTGGGACAAAATATAATCTGAGAGGTGGGGTGCGGGCCAAACAAATTGACATTATTTATTTAAAAACATTTAAGGTAAACAATACCTTTTTAGGGTTGTGAAACAATAGCTTTTTTGAAGGTAATTATAAAATGTCACTTCAAATAATCAAATCATAGCCATATAACTTCACACAAATTCTGATTATCATCCACTGGGCAAAAACTGGTTGAATCAACATTGTTACCATGTCATTTCAACAACAAAAAATGTAATCTGATGATGTTGAATTAACGTGGAAAACCGATTGCAAAACGTCATCAACGCAAGTGAATTTTGACTTTATTTTACACACATTTTTACCAAAATCCAACTATGTTGTGATTTTTGTTGTTGTGGTTGATTTCACGTTGAATTCACGTTAGCTGGCATCTCAACCAAATGTAAATCAAAACTAGACGTTGAAATTACTTCTGTGCCCAGTGGGCAGATGTATTATTATTTTTTTACCATTGTAGCATAGAAACTGCAACCAAGTTTAATGTGTGCAGGTTTTTGGGGGCCCTAAGCCCCCCAACTCGCAGGCAAAACATTTTAGTGTCCCCCTCTTGGCGGCGGAGAGAAATATTTGCAGCTTTAAAGTTAATGGCCTTTTGCCATGGGGGGGGAGAGAAAATACTGCAGTTTTAAAGCAGATTTTCAGCAATTCTACAAATGTTTCCATGGGGCAGAGAGGAAATGTTGCAGTTTTTTTCTATGCTACAATGGTAAAAAATGTAATACATCTGCCCACTCAAGAGCTGGGTTAAAGGCCAGAGAATGGCATGCATAGTACCTGATGCAATGACAGGGAGCACCTGACTGAGTCAGATATTTTGAGCTCATTTAGTACATATTGGATTGCTACTGCTAGAGCTAGACACTGGTCTATGGTCAGTTTGTAATGATTTCCCTTGATGGTTAATGTAAGGGTTTGGGGAAGGTTTGCAGATCCTAAATCAGTTCTTAGGGGGAACATCTCAGGGGCAATTTCTGGGATTGCGACACATGGTAAGAGCTAGTCTCAGTATTCACCACTGCAGAGCTACGCAAGGAGCATATCAGTGTGTGCAGTAGGTGTTTTTTCCTCTTAGTTCTCTGGCATATCGTGCCGTCGGTGAATTATTGGCCTTTTTTCCCCCTCCTTCACTTCAAGGTTAGCTGCCAGATTGAAATAGATCACAGAGATTGTGTTTGACATATCTTAGCAATCTTTACAACTGCTGTCCATTTGCCCTCATGTGTTCCTGCCAAAGCCCCCTAATTCACAGAACCCTTAACACAGAGGAATTTTGCCTGCCCTTGCCTACAGTAGCTCGCACTGACACAACAGGGCAATCCCATGGTAACAGAATTATGCTAATACTCCGATTTCTATCTTTAAAATGAATGCCAAACAAAAACCATTGACTTCAAAGTTTAACAAAGATAGAACTCTATGCATAATGATTTCTTTTAACAATTTACATAGGACATTTTAAAAATAAACTTTTTCTGGAAAAACTGTGCAGATGCAAAGTTTGGTAGCAGGATTACGGTAAAATCTCAACTTTACATCTGCACAGTTCTTCCAGGAAATGGGTTTTTGTAACATCGTCAGTGGAAATTGTTAAAAGTAGTCCTTGTGGATATGATTTCTTAAACTTTGAAATCAATGGTGTGAGTCTCAGCGTTATTCTGTTACCATGGAATTGCCCAACATCAATTGAGCGGCTTGCATACCCATAACACAAACGTTCCTGCATGAGGTCTGTACTGTGAGGTCTGTACTGTGAGGTCTGTACTGTGAAGGCTGTACTGTGAAGGCTGTACTGTGAGGTTTCAATTGCCTGAACTGCTTGAACCACTTGTAAAGTTAAAATCATTGACCACAAGATGAAAACAACCATGATTATTTTGAGCATCATGTGTAGATATAAACAAAACGGCTAACAGCAGAATGATGAAGACAAACACGCAAGTCATAGGGCACAGACCAAAAAAAAAGACGTTTGCTTTTCCAAAATGTTTTCTTCATCAAACGCTGTGGTGTTGAACCTCTGCATATCTCCCCCCTCCTTTTTTTTCATTATCTGTCCTTCTTTCCCTTTATTAAGAATCCAATCTGTTATTCACACCTAGAGTCTATTTTAAACATGTCTAGACCCGCTAGAAATCATTCTGGCCTCTATTCGAGAACACCTAGAATCCATTCTAGCCTCTATTCTAGAACACCTAGAAATCATTCTGGCCTCTATTCTAGAACACCTAGAAATCATTCTGGCCTCTATTCGAGAACACCTAGAAACCATTCTAGCCTCTATTCTAGAACACCTAGAAATCATTCTGGCCTCTATTCTAGAACACACATAAATCCTTCTGGCATCTATTCTAGAACACCTAGAAATCCTTCTGGCATCTACTCTAGACCACATAGAAATCATTCTGGCCTCTATTCTAGAAATCATTCTGCTATCTTGTGTTTGCTCTCAGGCATTCATATCTCTCATTTGTGGATACATCAAGGGCAGAAGGAAGTGGACTGTTTTTGGCCAGTTGATTGCATGGTCACGGTCCCTGACTGAGAGCTCATTCACCCTGCTCTCTCTGTCTGACTATCACAGATAGTCATATGTCAGGTCGGCCTCCTTCAATTAGCACCAGCTAAGTAGGCTGCGATGCACGAGGGGAGGCCCACAGTTTGTCTATCTGGAATGCACCCACAAACCAATGTGGACCCACAATTTCTACGGCGGCATGTAGGGTTTAGATAAGAAGACGACATATCATGTTGAAGAAGTGGTTCTTAAGACGTTAAACACTTCTCCAGGCAATGCGTATGGGACGCACCCCAAAACACCACTATTGTTGGTTACTAGCCTACCTTTCCAGATAACCAATCCACCTGGCAACAGGTGATGCATGCAATACTCAACCATTCTACTAAGGCAGAAGAGCACATCTGGAAGCTCATCTGGAACTTCAATATAGTGCAGAGAGAGAATAGTAAAGCAAGCTCCATGATACTACTGACGATACAGGGTGAGACCTGTGGAGTTACTTGACACAGAACATGATATCTATTAGGCTTAAAGAAAGATGCTGAACGGATACCTTCATGCAGGGTTCTCCAACTCTGGTCCTGGAGAACTACTGGAAGTGCTGGCTTTTGTTCCAGCCCAGCACTAACACACAGGACCTGGGTTGGAGAACCCTGCCATGGTCAATGCTGCTGATACTCTGAACATCTAGGGAGCAAAAACAAAAAACGTAAAGTGTCTACTGATTTACCTGAGCTTCTTTGTTGTGTTTTGGATATGATGATAGTTTTGCTTCAGAGCTTTGAAATACTGTAAATCATTTAATGCAAAATACTAACCCCTCTGAATTTCTAACTGAAAAATGTTTGTATTCTGAATTGCCTACTAAATATGAACAGTTCCCTCTTCCATTTTTTCAACACCACAAAATATTATCGCCACAGAAAGTCACAGTTATGGTAAGCAAAAAAAGAACGCCCTTTGAAGATTAAAATGGCCAGGCTTTCATGTATTTTCATATTAGATGCACAATCTTATATTCTACATGTATTACAATCAAGAAGATAACTGTATCAGCATCCTCTAACAGCGGTTAGATGGCACGCGCTGCCACATGCTCAAAGCTCCTACTCAGTGTTGCACGGAGTTTGTCAAGGAAGCACAAGCACTACAGACATTCCATAACATCAGTGAAATGCAAATATAATACACTTCACGTGAACTTTGTATGTAATTAATAATTTAGATCAGAAAGTTATAACATACTTTGTCGGCAGACATGCCGCGTCAAAAGTGCTCTGCTTCTGGCCGCTAGAGAGCGACGGGAACTAGGGGATGCAGCCGGCACTGCTGATGGAGCTTTGTGGAATACACTTCTAAGAAAACTGTCAGGGAACAGTGACTGGTTGAATTTCATCAGTAAAAAATGACAACCCCGAGGGTCATGTAATGTTGAACGCCATGCAGTCCAACGATTGACTGCGGTGTGGTTGAGGACGAAATGTGCGTAAAATTGGCCGCTGCAGAGAGTAAAGTGCGCCTATTGCTTTTGTACACACAATATAGTGAGTTCCACAGAGGCACTCAGTCTCGCCTAGTGATTAAAATACAAGTTTATTAATTTAAATGAAATATTGATCTGATAACAACACATGTTTAGATTGATCAAGTTGCCCTCGATTATAACTAAATGCGGGCTTTACTTAAAAAACTGTATCATATTATAAATTATAGGCTACCCACCCTATCAACATTGTTTTGACACATTAATTTATGGGAAGTTTCATTTGTTGTAATAGAGATTGAACCACAGGACTATGTTATTACATCTCCACCTCAACCAAAAAGCATTCCACCCCAATTAGGCATATTGGCCATGCCATGCCATGATCTTTCATTGTAAATTTCATTGTCAAGTATGAGATGTTCAAATCATATCGGTGAACCTTGATACAGTACCCATATTGTTCTGTTATTTATATATCTATATGAAAATATGTATGTCATATGTTATGATAGGCACTACAACACTACAGTAGGGTTGAATGGAACAGAGACCAGGAGCATGTGTGTGCGCGCGAGCAACTCACTGCATGCGCGGGCGCTCTTTACTCACGTTTATTTTGCCGATGCCTAGAGGGTTGCTGCTGACAATCAGTGTATTCCATGCAGTGCAAGATCAAAACAAAGGAGATCAGTTGTAATTGCATAGTAACCCGGAGATGATGACTTGTATAGCCAATGTCAATGTCCTCCAGAAAAGTGCAGCTTTGATTCCACTTTTTTGAGAGGGAATGTGTTGTCTTATTCCTGGAAAGAGCAGAATCCCCTGCTCTGCGCAGAGAGTGATGTCTGATTTACGATGGCCCAATGACACCTGGGCCGTTTAGACAGTAACATCCTTAATAGAATCCTCATGTGTGCCACAAAGCGAGACCAAATCAAGTATCCGTAGTGAGCATATTCCCACAATCAAACCGTTAGATTATCATCCACCGCGGGAAAAAGAAGATACTCAAAGAAAGAAAGCGTAGATCATATAATCGAGGTTGGCATATTGATACAGTTTCAGTTGTCCTTTTCCTGTATCTTCCACTGATACTCTCTCGAAGTTCGCCGCACGTCCAGGTGTGAGGGCTACTTTATTGTGCCCTGCGTGTAGGAGGTCATCGCGTCATCCCCATCATCTAACTGAGCAGACCAAAACTGGGAGCCGCGCGCGTCACTGGCAACAGCAGCACCTAACTGTAATAAAGTAACACGTTTCGATGAGGTGAGAATGTGTTGGTTCTCTTGATTGTCGCGCACCTCTCGTTGGTCGACAGTTAAAGCAAAAATAATCTGCGCAGTTTCAGCTCTTTTCAGTTTTCCGTGCAATACTCATTCCCCCACTCCAACTCGCTCTCTTATGACTTCAGCCCTCTGCCGTCTCCCTCGAAAGTTTATTATGAGGGCAAGCCCCCCCCCACGTCAGATTTTCTTTGCTTTTGACCCCTCGGTTGAGAAGCCTTTTACTTTGCATGGTGTTGATAACGTGTCATTGGGAAATTGCGCTGTTTTACGCACGTAGTATTTCTATGAAATTTCAGCTATTCACTGTTTATGGCCAAATAGTCCTTTTAATTTCGATTTTATGATACACTTTTATTATGTTTGATTACTGTTATTTCTGTCTACAGAGAAA
Source organism: Salvelinus namaycush (assembly GCF_016432855.1). Taxonomy (NCBI): domain Eukaryota; kingdom Metazoa; phylum Chordata; class Actinopteri; order Salmoniformes; family Salmonidae; genus Salvelinus; species Salvelinus namaycush. The sequence continues at coordinate 55,572,261 of NC_052311.1, forward strand.
CACACTTTAAACGTTTTAATTGTTTGTAGATGGCACTAATTGCAATCATCAAGAGCACAAAAAAGGAGTGCACTTGTGCTAGAAAGCATTATTGCATGCCGTGCTGTTTAGTTTGTGTTGTTTTTGATGTACAATCACTTTAAACGTCAAGAGACATGTCTCCCATTCTCTGCTTATATATAACACGCGAGCTTGGTCTAGTGCGCAGCGAGCTGAACCTCTGATGGGCCTGCGGTCGAGTAACTCTCACAGAGAGAGAGTGAGAGGGAGTGACAGGGAGGGAGAGAGAGACATTTCCTAGTATAGCCTAATCTGGTTTGAGGGGGCCTGTCGAGTAAAGTGTGGTATGCAATTAACCCAAAGCCAGGCTCCGCCTTAACTCGCGTCTTTTGAAGATACTGAATATATTCCATTTTAGTCTGACATAATTCTCCACGGCAATTATGGCTCTTGAGTTTGTTTATGAATTTGCGCACTTGTCAAGTAAGAGAAGACGATCAGTAAGCAGCTCGAGGGAGTCAGCATGGGACCCTCTCTAAAATAATCTCTGTATTGCATATATATGCTGTCATTACGCGCCGTAACCAGTTGGGTATGCAGAACGGAGCGCGCATGTTTATGTAACGAAGCACTTTGGACAATGGCATATTTTTTTCTTTAACCTATTTGTTATTGTATGGTGTTCTTGTTAGAGAAGGCCTCCAACAAGGGCAGTTTAACTGAACATCTGTAGGTAGGCAGTAGTCTTGCTCATTGCCGTACTGTGAGGAGAGGAGAGGAAAGGAGAGAAGCAGTTTGTCCCATCGCCTCTAGAGGGAGTCAGTGCCATAAAAGCGTCTGTCTGTAGTGATTCATATCAATGGGACAGGTTTTGAGGGCAGCGTTGTTTAGGAAAACCTTGAGAGATCCACTTCCATTCTGTGTGGGGATGGTCACACTAACACAAATATATGTACTTGTATGTTCTATCCCAACAACAACACCAGCGATGGGAGGGATGATATAGGGAGAGAGAGGGGAGAGAGAGTTATATGTAATTATTTTCCCTTTTGTAATTTAACTATTTTCACATCATTATAACACTGTGCATAGCCATAATATGACATTTGAAATGTCTCTATTCCATTGAAACTTTTGTGAGTGTAATGTTTATTGTTAATGTCTGATAATTTATTTCACTTGTGTTTATTATCTACAGTATTTTACTTGCTTTGGCATTGTAAACATGTTTCCCATGCCAATAAAGCCCTTTGAATTGAATTGAATAGAGTGGTTCCTCTGCTGCTTGTCTCAATCCTAGAGGAGGGGTTATTTACATGTCTGGCACTATTAGCAGAGTGGAGGCCTCTCTCTAACCAGCTCTAACTGTTGATGTTTAGAATAATATAATGCAGACCAATACTTCCCTCCATTGTGGCTGCTACATCAATCACACTGATGTGCAATATAATGTAAGCATTGTGTTGGTTCTTTTTACTGTAGGAGGGTGAACTAAAGTCTCCATTGTCAACTGCACCTACACAGAACTAGGCCATGCAGTAGTATTACAGATGGATTTGTATAATGTTGATTCATTTCTCCTCTAGTCTGAATATCAAATACTTTAACCACAGCTAAAATGCAAAGGACCGACCTCAACCATGATATGTTCACATCTCCAGTTGTATTTGTCACTGATAGTGTGCGGACATTGTATTCAAAACCCATGGAATGAAGATGATAGGTCCCCAAGATGTTGAACATAAGGGAGGGTTAGGTTAGAAACAAGCCCCTCTTTGTACCCCCCCCCCAGCCCCCCTCATAGTGTTGTCCTATACAGAGGGGTGCTGCCTGGGAGGGCAGAAGAGGAGGTGGGAGGGGGAAGGTTGCTTGGTCACTCCCTGTGACCGTCTGCAAGAGGATCCATCAACACCCTTAAATGAAGTCTGCCAGGTGCATGAATCAACCACAGAACAGTGAGCTCCAGCTGACAATGGGGCAGTAGGGAAAATCAAACTCCGAGCCAGGGAACTGGGAGGAATTATCTTGTTTTATTGGATACTTCTATTTGTCTGCCCTAGTCTGCACATGTCTGTTGTCATCCCATCCATTGTGATCTCTGCATGAATTATTATTTGGACGGTAACTGAGGTTGCCCCAAATTAAACCCTATGGGCCTTGGTCAAAAGTAGT